>NC_037348.1:43757710-44027710 GCF_002263795.3 Bos taurus
AGGCAAGATTGTGGAGATTTGTAGATACTCTAGAGTTGACCAACACAGGATGGGATTCAAAATGGGATGGAATTCATCTTTAGGAGGTAGTCTGGGCTGGGAAACAGTGGGCAATAGAATGGGCTATCATTCTGGTGTTTTCACTGACTCCTGAGGTAACCTGTGTAAGGCACACCTTTATTCAGATTCTCCAGTCTCATTATAAACAAGAGTAGAACAATGTGGTCCTTACACTCTGCTTGGGAGAATTTGGGGGTTGATATGATGGATGTCCGTAGACATAATAACTGCAGAAAGAGGGTATAAGTATTGAAGCCGGATTGTCTGGGTTTGAATCTTAGCTTCATCACATCCTAGACAGATGCCCTTGAGCAGCTGGGCTGTCAGTCCTGTGCCTCAGTTCCTTAACTGTAAGAGGGAGATGATGATTGGCCTGGCCTCTCTCTGTGTGGTAATAGGTTAAACATGTAAAGCTCTTAAAAGATAGCTGCACACAAAGTAGGCGCTCAGTACATTGAAGTCCTTGCTATTGATCACTCTTACTGTCTGTATCTTGGGCTTCCCAGGTGGCACTAGAGACGAAGAACCCTCCTGCCAACGCAGGAGACATAAGAGATGCGGGTTCGATCCCTGGCTTGGAAAGGTCCCCTGGAGGAGGGCATGGCAACCCACTCCAGTACTCTTGCCTGGAGACTTCCATGGACACAGGAGCTTGGCGGGCTACAGTCCATGGGCTCACAAAAAGTCAAATATGACTGAAGCGACTTAGCACACAGCATCTTTATTTTATTATATCTTTAGTGCTGTATCATACATTAGTCAGTATATAAATAATTGTACTCAATAACTGGAATGTCCTTAAGGCACAGCAAACCCCAGCACCAATACTCATCTTACAAACAAAAATTATGTGATAAGCCTTGAGAAATCAGTAGGATTTAGACAAGTAAGAGGGAGCAGAAATTGCAGAAACTGCTGACAAACCTACAAGAGTGAAGATTGGGCCAGTTAGGTTCGGTGAGGGAGCATGGAGCCTGGCCTTGCCAGGGAAGGGGTTGCTTTGCAGAGTAGTGGGAAATAGATGTTATGCTCCCTAGCAGCTCTCCAGTGTAGTGATGTGGATGTATAGACACTGGGCTAAAGGTGAATAGATTAAATTGTACCAAGAATGATGAAAATTACTGGCAGTGATAAAAATCAAGGTATCTCTCAGTGAATTGCAGTACCAGCAGAGTTTGACGCTGGGGAATGCTTCTGACTCCCACTGCCAGTGACTAAATTCATCTACCCAGACTGATGCTGTCATAGTAATGGAACCATACTGGTTGGCTTCAGATTTTAGTCTATAAACTGGCTGCCAGATTGTAAGCGTGGTATTCATATCTCCTTTTTGCATTCTGGAGGAGCCATTATGTCCTTGGTAAGTGTACAGTATAACTGTGTGTTTTAATATGCATACATATACATGTATAAAGTGCAAGTTCTTTAGAACAAAATTTTAAAGAAGGCTATTTGTTACTGAGGCTCTCTCATCCTTTCTTGGCCTTTTGCTAAACATTTTGTCTTTTCACTCCCGTTCCAATAGCCCTGTACTCTCTGCCTATGTTCAACAAGTTCTAACTAAAAGTTCCTTTAAGCCATTAATACTTGGTGGGTAAAACTAGAATAGGTGAAACTGAAAACGTAAAACTGCATAGATCCAAATGAATAACTTGCTGCTGGTGAAATTTCAGGTTGTAGAGGAAGTTTGGGTGAGACACCCTTGATTCAGGCAATATTCTATTCTGACCATGGAAAGATAGGTGCTTTCTGCCTGTACATATATCTGACCTACATAATAAAAATTATAAGAGATTTTTCTGACTTCTTGTTGTTCATTTGCTCAGTTGTGACTGACTCTTTATGACCACATGGACTGCAGCAAGCCAGGCTGCCCTGTCCTTCACTATCTCCTGGAGTTTGCTTAAATTTATGTCTGTTGAGTTGATGATGCCATCCAGCCATCTCATCCTCTGTTTGCCCCCTTCTCCTCCTGTCCTCAATCCTTCCCAGCATCAGGGTCTTTTCCAGTGAGTCAGCTCTTTGCATCAGGTGGCCAAAGTATTATAGCTTCAGCATCAGTCATTCCAGTCAATGTTCAGGGTTGATTTCCTTTAGGATGGACTTGTTTGATACCCTGCTGTCCAACGGACACTTTTGAGTTTTCTCCAGCACCACAGCTTGAAAGAATCAATTCTTTGGTGTTCAGCCTTCTTTATGGTCCAACTCTCACATCCATACATGACTACTGGAAAAACCAGCTATCATTTATCTCTACTAAAACTTACGTCCTCACAGGCAGGTGCTGTGTCTTATTCTTCTGTGTTTGCCTGGCTTATAATAGCACCTGGTACATATACATGCTTAATAATTATTTGTTGATGGAATGCTTTCATAATGCATCAGGGTCCCCAAAGCTACTTATCGCAAATTCCCCCTCTAGATCTGTCTTTTTAAATAAAATAACCTAATGGACTGTGAGTTAGTATCTCATTTATCTGCATATTCCATCCACACCCTTCGTACATCCCCTCCCACCCTTGCAGAGTGTTCATTAATGTTTGGGAAGAAAGGAGGAAATAAATAACTTGGTAATGAGAATAAGCCGTTGGCCCCATGTTGAGTGTCGTCTTGGTATTCTGAGAAAAGTGGTCGACTGCTGAATATTAAGAATGTCAAGTAAGTAGCAGAGAGACATTTTTCCTGAAATAGATCAATCTCAAACAACTTTTTACCTCTTTCCTTTTAGGTGCTGAATACAAAGTTTTGTTTGAGAAATAAATAGTTGTTAAGATGTTAAGTGTTACCATGGAAGGTGGTAACACTTTGATATGCTTTGCTGTTTGTAGTCTTTTAATGTGCAATAGCAATATATGAGGAATTATGTAGATGTGGGCACTTAGAATCAGGGTAAAGGGAGTGAGGAGACGTACTCTTAGGATGTAAGCGTCATTTGCTGTATCCCTGCTCAGGATCATTCCCAAAGTGTAGGAACAACTATGGGGAGAAAAGTTTATGACTCAGTTTCAATGAATAATTAGTACTGTATAAATCTGGGGGGCAAGAGGCTTATGCAGATGTTTAGTAAAATTTAAGAATGCGATGGTGTAATAAATTATTCTAGGATAAATTTTCTGCCTCTCTTCTCAAGACAGGTAAAAGTTCTTTCTGTGTAAACTCTAGTATCCAATTCTGATTTGATATTCCCACTCTGTTTTTGTAATTAAAACATCATTTATACTGAGAATAATTAAGACAACTGTACATTTGATTTTAAAATCAGTTTTGAGTATTGTGCCTTGTCAAGCTACAAGAATGGTTCCTGCAGCTTTTACAACGTAGCATTAAGAAGCAGACAGTGACCGCAGGCACCTGAGTGGAAGGTTTGACAGTTTGATAAATTAGGAATGACACTTGCCAAAATGGCTGTCCTTCCTGCAGTCTGCCAGTGGAGCATTTGCACACTGTTAATTGAATTGGCAATTTGTGTAACAGTGCCTGCCCCTGAGCTTTTGTAACGCCGGATCTGCCATTTAAGTCTGATAATCCAGGACTTGGGAATAAGGACGAAAAGCTTCACATGATATTACTGCAGATTTAAAATGACAGTCGGGGACCTTGTTGCCAATTTCCCATTAAATGAGAAATAATTAACAATAGCAATAACAAAGTCTTATAAAGCTGGAAAGTTAAATTGACTTTTCAGCACTAGTATCGTACAAAATTGCTCCTAGTGTGATTATTGGATTGCCCTTTCAAGATTATATACCCTAAATAGTTGCGTATGATGAACCAAACATGGGACGTTTTGTAAGCTAATCTGTTTGATTGTTGTGAAAATCTCCTGATTATCTACAAGGATTGTATCATCATTAAGAATTTGCTTTATGCTATAAAATTTCATAGAGATAGAGACCTTAATGAAATAACAGAGATTCTTATTTCCTTAATTTTGCTAGTAATTTAATGAGAGCTGCAACAAAATGCTGAACTACAGCTAGATAATGTCAACTGTAAGTATTTATAGAGTACTATACATGGCTTTTTTGGATGTCCTCCTTTGATGCTTTTCAGAGTTTTAAGAACTCCTGAGTAATTTTTGGTGTGTGTTTGAACAGTGGTTTGTATTTGGAACAATGGTTTAGAACAATACAGATTCCTGGCACGGGGTTCTTTTTAAAATTGCAAAAGATATTAATTTTCTATGATTTTCAAACTCATGGAAGTTTATGTTTCACTGTTACTATCTCTTTAGTTCTATAGTTCAGATCTTTGGGGTGGTATTGAGTTAGTCACGTCAGTACAGACTAGAGGACTAGAGTGGTTCTTACCTGATACCCTCTGAATGGCCATATCCAATGCATACAGTCACATTTGCGGTTAAATATTCTGACTGCCACCACCTTTGATCATATACTGGTATGTTGATATTTGATAGGTAAGGAGTGGGCTCCAAAATAGCTAGAAGAGTTTTAGGAACCAAGTTGATAGCAAAAGATGATCCTTTTTCAAATTTTAGGTTATTTTTTATTATAGACTCATTTCACAGTGGGATATTCAGGATATTCAAGAATAGGATAGAACCTTCTGTTTTTTTTTTGTTTTTTTTTTTTAACTGTGGTTAGAAAATAAGATACTCTTGCTCTGTTTTTTAAGAGTTCGCATTTTTTTGACCAGTTAGTGCATTTCATTGATTTAATGTGAGGACAGAATGTAGGAGTGGAAACCTCCAGATAGAGTGGGGAAAAGAACACGTCACCTTGATGGAGATCTGGGCTTTTCTATGCAGAGGTTATATTTGAAGCCTGAAGCTGTGGTGACTACCGGGGAAAAACAGAGAGAGAAAGAGTGTTCTGAGCATTAACAACTTAGGCTTAGGAGGGGGGCAGAAGTCTATGAAGGAAACCATAAATACAGAAGAATAGAGGAGAGAACATGGGGTGGAATGAGGTGAAAATGAACTTTAAAATAAAAAGCACAGTATGTGGACTCATGGCGCCTGGGTATTTTTAACACCTCAGCGCTATAAAATTTGGCAAGTCAGAAAGACTCCTGGGTATCCATCTCTTCACTGAGAAATGGGGATAAATAAATGCCTGTTTTTACCTCATGAGGGTTTTTTGGTATGAAAATTAATTGGATTATTTTATGTGAAACCAGTTTGCAAAGTATATGAAAATACAAGCTGTAAATAAAAGTAGCAGTATAGTAAGAGCATAACTTAGAGAGAGAAGTGGTCAAAGCTTTAAAAGCTGTGGAACTCTGAAAGAAAAGGAAGAGGAGGAATGCCCGGTGGATGATGGGAACATGTTCTGAGCCACATGGAGAGTTTGATGTTCATACAGTGGTGAGGACAGGTGCCGGGGTCCAGGGCTTACAGAGAAACCAAGTTTGTAAAGAAATGCAGTAGCAGGTGTATATGTCAAGGTGCTGGTGGAGCTGCCTGTTATCCCCAGAATGATGAGGATGTGTGTGCAAAGGACTGATGAGTGTTACAAAACAGGAGAGTAACTTGGCATGAAAATTACTGCATTGCCACACTTCACAATGTCTCTGAAATTGAAAACATATCTTGTAATTGATGTATATGCTTAGTATGATGATTTTTCTTTTTTTTCCCCAGGAGAACTGATAGTCAACTGATGACATATTTAAAAATTAATGGCAGTTTAAGATTGTTGCAGTTTGGCCACGTGTTACTATGAACATAGCTTGCTGGTGGCCGACTTTGGCATGCTTAATCATTTTAAAATATTTGAAAGATTTCTGTACCTGTCCTCATCCAAGATTAGGACATTATTTTATTGATCATTTGTTGAATACAAATCATATTGAGTGCTTATGGTATATTAGACACTCTACTGGAGTGTTGTATACATAATGTCATTTAATTCTCAAAGTCATACTAGGAATTAGGTACTGTTTTTAGCCCCCTGCATTATATGTGAGAAAACTGAGGCTTAGATTAGAGGCTATGTTACTTAAAACCCTGGCTTGCTGTGAAATCTGATGCTAGGTTAGATGCTATTGAAAAGTCAAAGGTACACACGAAGTGCTTTGTTCCTCTGGGTTACAGCGTAGGGAAGCTAAGCACATATTCAGAAAACAAGCATGTAAGGAAGACACACTACCGGTGCTGTCAATACCACAACAGAGGCACAGGCAGGCTAGAAGGATTCCATGAAGAGAGACATTATTTCCAACTAGGAAGTAAGGGGGAGTTTCTTCATGGACAGCGGGAATATTTGAACAAGTAGAGATGAAGGGGTGGTAACACAAGCAGAAAGAACCGGGTGAGTGAAAGAAATGGAAGCTTCCAAACAGCATGTGTGTTGAGGAAATACTAAGTTACCAGGGTTAACTGGACTGGAGTGTGTTTGAAGAGGAATCAGTTCAGTTCAGTTCAGTTCAGTCGCTCAGTAGTGTCTGACTCTTTGCGACCCCATGAACCACAGCAGCCAGGCCTCCCTATCCATCACCAACTGCCAGAGTGTACCTAAACCCATGTCCCTTGAGTCGGTGATGGCATCCAACCATCTCATCCTCTGTTGTCCCCTTCTCCTCCTGCCCTCAGTCTTTCCAGCATCAGGGTCTTTTCAAATGACTCAGCTCTTCACATCAGGTGGTCAAAGTATTGGAGTTTCAGCTTCAACATCAGTCCTTCCAATGAACACCCAGGACTGATCTGTAGGATGGACTGGTTGGATCTCCTTGCAGTCCAAGGGACTCTCAAGAGTCTTCTCCAACACCACAGTTCAAAAGCATCAATTCTTCTGCACTTAGCTTTCTTTATAGTCCAACTCTCACATTCATACATGACTACTGGAAAAACCATAGTTTTGATTAGACGGACCTTTGTTGACAAAGTAGTCTCTGCTTTTTAATATGCTGTCTAGGTTGGTCATAACTTTCCTTCCAAGGAGTAAGCGTCTTTTAATTTCATGGCTGCAGTCACCATCTGCAGTGATTTTGGACCCCCACCCCCAACAAATCTGACACTGTTTCCACTGTTTCCCCATCTATTTGCCATGAAGTCATGGGACCGGATGCCATGATCTTAGTTTTCTAAATGTTGAACTTTAAGCCAACCTTTTCACTCTCCTCTTTCACTTTCATCAAGAGGCTCTTTAGTTCTTCTTCACTTTGTGCCATAAGGGTGGTGTCATCTGCATATCTGAGGTTATTGGTATTTCTCCCAGCAATCTTGATTCCAGCTTGTTCTTCTTCCAGCCCAGCATTTCTCATGATGTACTCTGCATCTAAGTTAAATAAGCAGGGTGACAATATACAGCCTTGACATACTCCTTTTCCTATTTGGAACCAGTCTGTTGTTCCATATCCAGTTCTAACTGTTGCTTCCTGACCTGCATACAGGAATAGTGAGAAATAAAGGCAAAATATTCAGTGCATTTCCAACGGACACCACCCAGTGTTTTGTTCGTATACTTAAGAGTAATCAGTTTAATTTTTTTGCCTTTTATTTTGGTTTTGTGGCGCCACCCACTTGGTAAAACCATCCCTGGAATTATAATAGATTTCTGATTCATTCTTGGTTATTTTGTGTTTTCAAAATGTTCTACAATAATCTTTGACTAGAAATAATCATGATAGATATTATTTTAATAGTTCAATTTACATAAAAGTTTATTTAGAAAATTTAATGGAAGGAAACACTCTGATTTTTAATGGTGATGCTGAGCTGTCATGTCAAGATGAAGAGTCTTGGATGAAATTAACTGATAGCTCATGTATGATGTTCTGCTCTTTGCCTTAAGGATTACATACATTCCACAGATACTGCTATCTGTGTGATAAGATATGTGACACGCCCTGCTCATTAAGCTTTTATTCTAGAGTCGGGGGGAGGGAACAGGCAATAAACAAGCAAATATGCTAACAACATGATTCAGGCTAGTGCTGAGTACTGTGAAGAAATGAAGCAGGATGATTACTACAGGTAACATTGTGTGCTGCTGTTGATGGGTGAGCAAGGAAGTCCTCCCACAATTAAGATTTTGGCTGAGACCCTGATACCCTGAAGGAGCTGGCCACAGCAAGTCTAGAGACAAAGAAGTTCAGTGGAAGTGACAAGCACAGAATTTCTCAGGTAGGAACTAACTAGGTCTCTTCTAGGAGTAGAATTTAAAAAACAAAAACAAAACAAAACAAAAACACCCAGTGGGGCTTGGGTGTATAAGTTGGAAGGACAGACTCAGATGAGGTTGGTTAGACAGGCAGGGGCACAGTGGCGTGGGCCTTCCGGGACTCAGTGGGAGTTGGGTTCTGTTCTGCGTGTGATAGGAAATCACGGGATAGTTCTTAACAGAGAACACTATTAGTAGACCTTTTTCCCAAGCTTATCTTGAACATTATTAATATGAGATGGTGTGTGTGTGAAACACTCAAAAGCATGTCTGGAACACATTCAGTGTTTAGGTTAGCATATGTTACTGTTAGATGACAGTGAGCAATCGTCTGTCATTCTTTGTAAATGCTCTGGCACATACTAGGCAGTATGAGTGTTTAGGTAACTAGATAAAAATCAAAATGCATGGGTATGCTCACTTCACCCTCACACCTTTATTGTTTTTCATTTTAAACTTTAAAGTTGTTGGTTCTTAAAAACACTTGTGTTCTCTAAATTGATGATCTCCAAATTCATTCTCGGGTACCTCGTGGGTGACCCTGGGCAAGTCACTCTTCAGAGCTGTTGTGAGTATTAAATGAGATAATCTCAGCAGCAGGTGTATGGTGGCATGTAATGTGCACTCAGCGGTGGCTCTTTTAATGATCTAATTATAGTTCAGTACACTCTGTTTAGGTTCATAATTCCTTCAATTTGTGATTTAATTACTTGGAAGGATAATTCCATTCACTGTATACTAAATATCTCAAAGTGTAAAATAAGACTAAAATCCCCTTTCATGTCTTCACAGAGGCACTTTCATAGTTATTAGACATCTCATATTCCACAGGCCTTCTCAGAAGCAGACAAATAAATTGATAGTCACTTAACATTCAGTTTGGAGGGTCAGGGAGTTGAATTTTATGGAAAAGGTTATTCAAAGAGTCTGTTTTTCCTGAATTTATTTGTTTGTGAGGACAAAGAGAGGAGCTTGCAATTTATAATTTCTATTGAGCAATGACCTACATGTAAAGAGATATTTTACTTATTTATGAAGAATAATTAATTATTTGCTGGTGTGAAGGAGGAAAGCATTCTAATGAAGGCATACATTTTAACGCTTGAGGTGGAGGAGAGGAAACAAAAGTTGCCAAAATTTAAACTATTTACAGTTTGATGATTTAGTATGAAAGAGATAAAACATTCCTCAAACTGGTATAGTACTAAGGGTAGCAGTGAGTTGAAATTTATAATAATGTTTTATATGCTGCATCGTAACTCTGGAAATTCAAGCTTGTAAATCAGGAATCATCTTATCAGGGTAAGATCTCATCAGTATCCAGACATTTTTAGGGCTATAAAGTTGTTCATAATTTATACATATGAATATAGTACATGTGCAAGCAAACTTCAACTCTCTGGAACTTAAAGGAGATTATTTTGGGTAAAAGGGGGCCTATTCTTTAATCACCAAACTTTTTCTTTTTTATTTAAGTTATCGTGGAAAGAATTTTTGTGTGGAAGACAATTGAGCCTTTTCTTTATGACTTAGGAGTATTATTATGTACTCATTTCATTACCATGAAAACAATCTGGTTGGTGTCCTAGGGACTTTGGACTATGAGGCCTGCTGTAACTATATACCAGATTGGCCTGTATCATAGTTCATTTTGAGAGTTTTTTCCCCTGCTGTTTATCTCCCCCTTTCTCTGTTGATCCCTTACTGTCAGTCATAATTCTTCTCTACTGTTAGCATTTCTAGATCTCTCTTTTAATTTTCTGTTTCAGATATGGTTTTAGCTTGGACACCCGGGTTTGTTGGCATTATGTATAAGCCAAGCATGAATAGAATCTGATAGAAGACAAAGGGATCATCTGTGAATAAAGTACCTGGACTCTGTGATAGTTTTTTTGATCTTTCAGAGGCATTTTCCAGGTTTCTTCATCTCATTTGCACCTTGGATGAGTAAAACATCCTTACACAAGGCTCAGAGTCACTTCCTGGAACACACTGTCTTAGCTCCACGCGTGTATGTGTGCGTGTATGTTATGTGCAGTTCCCCAGCTGTGAAATGTGCGTCTGTCTAGTTCTCTGCCCTACACTAATACGACCCCCAAAACAATGCTCTTCCTAATGATGTTTTTAGAGGTTTGGAGAAATTGCCATCACTTCTCTAATTTCCTTTGCAGCTCTTGTTCCTGAAAATATTGTAGCCCATGCTTTGCGCACTAAGTATGTAAATGAGATCTTTGAGAGTTCTACATAAAACTTTAAAGGAACAAGCCTTCCTCCCAAATTTTAAGTAATTAAAGCTTCTGAATTGTCCAGACTTTAAACTCACATAAAATTATTCTAGTTGTAAAGTTCCCAAACTGATTTTATTTATTTCTCTAAGTTCCTTAATGTGGTTTTGCGGCTTGGCTTGACCTCTTGACTAAAATAAGTTTACCAGCCTTTCACCAAAATGATGCTTATCTTTACAAAGATAAATATGGCCATATTTCTAAAAAAAATTTAGATTAAGAAAGTAGGTTACTGGGATTTATGAAGACTATTTTTCTTTTCAAATAATAGATCAGTATCATGGAATGCAGTTAGATACCTTGGAAAGCCATTAAATAGAAATACATCATGATTTTTAGGGGAAGAAAGGCAAACACAGAGACGAGAGGATACTGTTAGATGGTTCACCCATGTACCAAACTGACCATTTGGGGCCAAGGAAGCTGATTTTTATGTTTTAAAATTAATCCAACCTAGATTAACCATGTCGCGTCCCCTTAACCACAGGCATGTGAATCTCAGGGTAGACAGCTGTTTGGATGTCCCACGCTGGGACTGCTGCCCTCAACAAACGCTTCTGATTCTCCTACATGGTCACTTGGCAGCATCTACGTGCACCCATATGGCTGAATGGCATCGTGCCTGTTTACAAGTCAGTTGGATCATTTTCACTAGGACCCAGGTGCCAAGCAAACATAGATTCACTCTAACTGCCTACTGAACTATGCATCTTCTTTCTCAGAAACAAAACACCTCTCCTTGGTAATGACCTCCAAGTTTAAGGCAATATATTTATTGGCATTTTATTGTCTTCACTACATTTTGACAAGTTCTCTGTCTGTAAAGATAGCAAAGGAAACAAAAATAATGATATCTCCTGTAATTACGAAACAGACGGTGCCAAAAAAAAATGTGAAATACAAATTTGGGCTGTCACCTCTGACCTCTTAGGATACATACAATTCCCAGAGCATCTATAGTCCTGCTTGAAGATGAAATGGAGCATTGGTTGCTTCTGTGACACTGCTGCTGCTGCTGCTGCTAAGTCGCTTCAGTCATGTCCGACTCTGTGCGACCCCATAGACAGTGGCCCACCAGGCTCCCCCGTCCCTGGGATTCTCCAGGCAAGAACACCGGAGGTGGGTTGCCATTTCCTTCTCCACTGCATGAAAGGGAAAAGTGAAGTCATTCAGTCGTGTCTGACTCTTCGCAACCCCATGATCTGCAGCCTACCAGGCTCCTCCGTCCATGGGATTTTCCAGGCAAGAGTACTGGAGTGGGGTGCCATTGCCTTCTCCAATCTGTGACACCAAGACTGGTCATTTAGCTTTTCTTTTCACAAGCTTCACAATTTGAGTAGAAATAGTAGTTTCCACATAGAGGATATGATGAAGATACACGAGATGATACATATGATATGCTTTGAGCTCCTTGAAATAAATTTATTTTTTTATGTGACTACTATATGCCTCAATGAAGGAAATTATGTCCTTGCCTTAGAAATAACAAATAGATGTCTAACAAATTCAACATCTTTTGCTTTTTGCTTTCTAAATAGCTGATTTTGTATCCTACCTGAGTTTATAAAACTTTCCCCTATATTCTTTTATTTAGTCTTCATGTAAAATTTATGAAGTAGGATGGTCAAATATTATTATTAGTTTTATTTTACAAATATTGGAAACTGAGGCTAAGAGCAGTATTGTGACTTATCTTAAGGTTTCTTAACAAGTTTGAAGTGACAGAGTCAAGACTCCAACACATTTTTTTCCAGAGATTCCATTGCATTTAGGATGAAAGCACCCTTGAGATAATATATTCATTTAGATGGATTCAGTTTTATCTCGTTATTAAGTAAAACCTCCAAATAGTTAAGAGGTTGATTGGAAAATATATATTAACATACTCATTAAAAGTGACTTTAATAGGAAATATCCCTAACAGCTGCCATTGTAATTTATTGCTCTTATTTTCTCATTTAATTTGCTTTTTGAGTAATGTTTTGGGTCAGTTTCTTGGCAACAGTTTTGATTTGATTGTTTCCTTTTGTTTAGAAGGTCACAGAATTTTCGTTTGCCTAAAAGGAAGAAAATTTGTCAGGATTCTAAAAACCCATAGTATTCTAGATGTGACATAAAATTTTAAATCTTCATCACTTATAATTAATACCAATTTATGAACACTGGCATGACTTTAAGTCCATTTTATTGAAGCAGTTGAAAACAAATCAGAAAAGTTATGGGTAAAGGCATTTTGAAGGAGACATGGCCTAATTTGACTTTGGTGTTGCTTTCTTCTTTTAGTAGGATGTGTGTCAGAATTCTCTCCTGGAAATTTTGAATCAGAAGCATAATGTAAATGGGAGAGAGATTTTATAACCAGGTGGATTGTAAGATAAATGCTTAATGTTGAATATGAATACGAAAGGGTTGAAAGTTGGATTGTCATTGAGTCAGTGTTTGACATCTGAATAAGAAATATTTGGAAAATAGGTATGGCAGGTTCATTTTGTCTTATATTACAAATATCCCACTTTTCACTTCTATTTGAATGGTGTTTGATATGAAAAAGCCTTTTTTCACTTTTAAGAGTCTTAATGAAGTATATTTTACACACCATACCGCCCACCCATTGTAAATGTATAATTTGGATGGTTTTAGTAAATTTCAAATTGTGACCATCACAATAATCCAGTTTTGAAAGAAATCCATCATCTCCATCAAAAAGTCCCCTCATACCCACTAATCTCTGTTCCCACTCCTAACCCAGGCAAGCATCAACCTACTTTCTGTCTCTCTATAGTTCTGCTTCTTCTAGAGATTTCATGTAAATATATTCATTAAATATGTAGTCTTTTGTGCCTGGCTTCTTGGGCTGGATCTTCATTGCTTTGTGCAGGTTTTCTCTAGTTGCAGTGAGCAGGGGCTACTCTCTAGCTGTGGTAGATGGGATTCTCATTTCAGTGGCTTCCAATGTTGGGAAGCAGGGATTCTAGGCACATGGGCTCAGTTGCCCCACGGCATATGGAATCTTCCCAAACCATAGCTTCTTTTACTGGCATAATGTTCTTGAGTCTATTTAACTTGTATGTGTCTATATTTAGTTTTTTTTTAATTGCTGAGTATTAGTTTACTGTATAAATATGCCATATTATATATGTCTTATAAATATATTATACATATATTTGTTTATGTGTTGTTTAACAATTGATAGATATTTGGATTGTTTCTGATTTCTGGCCATTTTGAATAATGCTGCTATGAAAATTCACATACAGGTCTTTGTGTGGAAAAATGTTCTCATTTCTTATAGACACGTAATAGTGTAATTTAATGTTTTACAGTAAAAGCATGTTTAATTTTGAAAGAAAATGTAAAAATTGTTTTCAGAAGTGATGGGATTGGACCATTTTATATCCCCAACAACAACATATGATGATTCCAGGTTTTTTTTTTTTAATAGCCAGTTCCAATTTTTTTGATTGTGTAGTAGTATATCACAGCAGTTTTATTTTGAATTTGTTTTCTATTGCAGTGTAACAAATTACCACACACATAGCAACTTAAATCAACATACCCTTTCATCCCCAGTTCCTCTGAATTAGGAGTCTGAATACAGGTTAACTGGGTCCAGTGTTGAGGCACTCACTGATGGAAATCATAGGGTTGTCTGGGACCACAGTCTCATCTGAAGACTGAGGACCTCTTCCAAGTTCACTGGTTGCTGGAATAATTTAGCTCCCTGAGGATGTAGAGCTGAAGTCCTCCTGTTCTTGCTGGTTATCAACTGAGGATTCCCCCAGCTTCCAGAGAACACCCTGGAGTGGTCCTGGACATGTGGCTCCTTCCAGAGGCAGCCTACAACATGGTGGTTTGCTTTGTCAAGGCCAGCAGAAGAACCCTTTGCTCTTTGAGCCTCTCTTTCAGAGAAGACACATAGGCCTCTTTTAAAGGGTTTGCCTGATTAGATCAAGCCCATCCAGGATAATTTCCTATTTGATTCACTCAAAGTCAACTGATTAGGAATCTGAGTTACATGTGTAAAATCTCTTCACTTTTTATCTTACAATTCCACCTTATCAGGGGAGTGAAATCCCATCGTATTGACAAGTATTGTGCATACTCAAAGGGAGTGGTTATACAAACCAGGGAGTGAGAGTTTTTAGAGACACCTTAGAATTCTGCCTGCCACTATTTCCTTAATGATTAATGAGTTGAGTGTCTTTTCATGTATTTATATATTTATATTTATTCATTTATTCATGTCCATTCTTATTATCTTCTTTGGTAAAATGGTGAAACTTTTTACAAATATTTAACCATTTTATTGAGTTGTTTCTCTAATTGAATTATAAAAGGTCTTTATATATTCTGGATACATATACTTTATCAGGTTTATGATTTGCAGATATTTCCTCCCAGTCTTAGTTTATCTTTTCATTTTCTTAATAATGTCTTTTGACTTTTAATTTTGATGAGGTTCAGTTTATCATATTTTTTATAGATCATATTTTGAGTGTCATATTTAAGAAATCTTTGCCTGATTGAAGCCAGGAAGATTTTCTCTTAGGTGTCTCTTCTAGAATTTTATAATTTTGCTCTTAAATTTAATTCTGTGATTCATTTGGAGTTCATTTTTGTACAGAGTATAAGTACCTAAGTTTGTTTGCTTATTTGTTTAGGCATATATATATATATACACACACACACATATATACCTGTAGCTCAGGTTCCTAATCTGTTGACTTTGAGTTAATCAAATAGGAAATTATCCTTGATATATATATATATATAATTATCCTGGAGATATATATATGTATTGTGTGTGTGTGTGTGTGTGTATATATATATATATATATATCTCTCCAGTTGTTTCAGAAACATTTCTTTAAAAGACGCTCTTTTCTGTTTGAATTGTCTTGATACTTTCATTGAAAATTAGTTGACCATATGTGTAAGGGTTCCTTTCTGAACTCTCTCCTGTTCCATGGATATATGTGTCTATCTTATGTCATTACAACATTGTTTTGATTTCTGTAGGTTTAAATTAGGTGTTGTAAGTCCTACAACTTTGTTCTTTTTAAAAATTGCTCTAGCTATTCTAGCTTATTTGCATTTTCATATAAAGTTTAGAATCAACTTGTTAGTTTCTATGAAAAAAGTCTGTTATAATTTTGATAGAAATTCCACTGAATCAATTTGAGCAAAATTCCTGTCTTAACAATATGGAATCTTCCAAACCATGAGCACAGCATATCATTTCATTTATTTAAATTATCTTTAATAAACTCTAAGCAATGTTTTGTAGTTCTCAGTATGCCTACAAGTATAGTAATTCTTTGGTAAATTTATATATGTGTTAGGCATTCAGTCATGTTTGAGTCTTTGCAACCCTATCAGCTGTGGCCTGCCAGACTCTTCTGTCCATGGAATTCTCTAGGCAAGAATACTGGAGTGGGTTGCCATTCCCTTCTTCAGGGGATCCTCCCAACCCAGGGACTGAACCCTGGTCTCCTGCCTTGCAAGCCAATTCTTTATTATCTGAGCCACCAGGGAAGCCCTCTGAACCAATATTTTTGATGACTGTTGTGAATGGAATTGTTTTCCTAATTTAATCTTCAGATATATCATAATATATGGATTTATGGCTGATTTTTATTCAAATGTTGATCTTTTATCCTGAGACCTTGCTTGACTTGTGTATTATTTCTAAAATTGTTTTGTGGGCTTCCCTGGTAACTCAGCTTGGTAAAGAATCCACCTGCAATGCGGGAGACCCCAGTTCGATTTGTGGGTTGGGAAGATCCCCTGGAGAAGTGATATGCTACCCACTGCAGTATTCTTGGGCTTTCCTGGTGGCTCAACTGGTAAAGAATCCACCTGCAATGTGGGAGACCTGGGTTTGATCCCTGGGTTGGGAAGATCCCCTGGAGAAGGGAAAGGCTGCCCACTCCAGTATTCTGGCCTGGAGAATTCCATGGACTGTAGTCCATGGGGTCGCAAAGAGTCATACACAACTGAACGACTTTCATTTCACTTAGGATATTTTATTTATAGAGTCGTATCATCTATGAATAAAGACAGTTTTAATCATTCCTTTTTAAGTGGTTTTAATCTTTTTCATACCTTGTTGCACTAGCTAGAACCTTCACCACAATGTTGAAGAAAGAGCCTTGCAAGGAGAAAACTTGGTAATTTGGGGGGTAGCTTGAAAATAAAACAGAAAGTTTGTTATTGTCCATTTTTTAGATGTAAATGTCTCTTCTTAATAGTTATTCTAAAAGCCATCTTTTGTTTAAAACCCTTCTTCTTTTGATTTTTTTACCTAAGAATTGTGATAAATCTGTTTTTTAAATCAACAATTAAATATGCCTGAATTAGTGGGATGGTGGAGAGATCCTTTTAAGTCTTTGTGAAGATCCAATGATTCCCAATCCACAGAGATCATTATTGTCTTTTGTCTATGCTATTACCAAATCTTTTAGGCATGTTTTGGTGTGCTGTCACAACTTATACTCAAATACCACGTGTTTTTCTTTCAGATGTTTTCTCTTTTCCCAAAGAAGAAATGTAAGGTGCATTGTCCTCATAGTCAGAAGACCTGGAGTCTAATTATTAACTAGTTACTGTTTGATTTTTGGCAAATCACTCACCTTCTCTGAACTTCTGGTTTTCATTCATTTGTGTAGTGAGGTGATTGGGTCTTATTTTATAAGCTTAAATACTATTCTGTGTTTTAATATTTTATGGTTATGAGCACACACTACTTTATGCATCTGCAATAAGAAAAATAAAATTAGCTGTACTTTAAATAATTTTTAAAAATTAACTTTGTTTTCTAAATGCATTAGGGAATTGAGAAGAATCCATACAATCACAAAATACACTTGTGTTAAAACAAAATTTTTTCTTGAATAGCATGGCCATCAAATAGGCAAAACTTAGGAATTAATATTAGGCTTTCTGAGAAATTGCATCGTCTGAAGCTTACACATCTCTCATTTCCATTAAAATATAATGTCAACTATGTTTTTGCACCCACCTTCAGGGAAGTCACTGCAGTTACTTGGCTTACTTTTTTGTGTGTATGGCATTAGCACTGTGGAATTTTGTTTTAACTTTATTGTGTTTGACCTAACATTTTGTGCCGTCAGAAATGTAGAATTTTATTTTAATTGTATTATGCCTGGCATAAACTAACCTTGTAATTAAATGTGTAATAACACATGTCATAAAGTTTTCTGCTAGCCTACCATTTATTTATTATTGTTATACTAAATATATTGTCACAGTGATGATAAATGTGAATGTGATACATTATTGCATTTCAACCTGATTCGAATCGACCTTTCAACTGACGATAGCGTGCTGTCTCATTTAAGACCACAGTTATTAGACCTTAAAGTATTGAGGATGATCTTTTTCGTGTTTATGGGGGTGGGGAGGCAGTGGGGCAAAGCACAGCATAGCAGCATCAGCTTACAGTGTTTAGCAGTAGCTCAGCTTTTTCAAAGCCTCTTTTTTTCAAGAGATGCTAAAAGGGTGTTCAAAAAAGATGAAAGCTACATGATTAAAATGAAGCCTGCTATAATGTTTAACTGGCAGTTTATGCTACATAGTCTATATACTCTGGTCTAATCATCTTGTATTGTGTCTGACTAGTTTATAGTGGTTGAAAGTTTCTTGGCCAGAAAGGACCTTGTAAAATTAGTTCTTATTAGAAAAAGCATGGATGGCTGCAAAATTTGGAGACAGGCTGATTTTAGTCCTGCCAAACGACATAAATAAATAATCAGGAAGGTTTTTGTCTAATTTGGAGGGGAAAAAAAATCAAGTGGTGTTTGTGTGTAGCGTTTTCTAATAGATAGAATTCCCATCAAACTAACATTTCAATTCTTTTTATAGATTGAGCCCTGAATCCTTGTTTTAAGAAATTCTGATGTGTGCATGTGTGTGTACTTCTAAATTTAAAGATAACATATGACTGATAACATGGTAGAACTTGAATATAAAACCTTGGGATATCCAAAATAAGTAAGGATATAAGATGATAGTCCTGGGTACCAGGACTCAAAATTTGAAGTCATATTAACTTGTGAGCCAGAGACAAAAAGCTTGACTACTTTTTTCTTAATCTGATGGTTGGACAGTTTTTTGTGGGGGAGTGGTTTGGGGTGGATTTTTTGCAGTTTTAGTTACTTTTCTTTAAATTAGTAAGACCTGTGGTCTCCATCTCCTAAATGGGAACTCATATACAGTCATCTCTCAGTATCTGTGGGTTATTGACATCAGGCCCCCATGGGTATTAAAATCTCCAGATGCTCAGTTCCCTTATATAAAATGTCCTAGTACAGTTGACCCTCTGTATCAGCAGGTTCTGCATCAGATATGGAAGGTTGTGGTTGTTTTATTTGTTGCTAGTCACATAGTGTGAAGAGTTTACATAAGAATAGCATTTTGGTGTTGGTTTATATGTAATTTTTTTTTAACTTCTTTCTTCTTAGGTAGCAGTAGTTTTTTGCTTTCATTTTTTGAAATTCAGCATTTGCTATTTTGTTCACTTACCAGTTGTTAAGATTGCCCCCTACAGCCTGAGTGTTTTTTATAGGTCAAAGGGTAAAACATGAAAGTACCTAAATACGCTGCTTTGGTGAAAGAAACAGGTCAGTTTTCTTAGGGTTCTCTAAATTTCCAGAGTAATGGAAATAAAAGCAAAAATAAACAAATGGGGCCTAATTAAACTTAAAAGCTTGTGCATAACGAAAGAAACTATAAGCAAGGTGAAAAGGCAGCCTTCCGAATGGGAGAAAATAATAGCAAATGAAGCAACTGACAAGGAATTAATCTCAAAAATATACAAGCAACTCCTACAGCTCAATTCCAGAAAAATAAATGACCCAATCAAAAAATGGGCCAAAGAACTAAACAGACATTTCTCCAAAGAAGACATGCAGATGGCTAACAAACACATGAAAAGATGCTCAACATCACTCATTATCAGAGAAATGCAAATCAAAACTACAATGAGGTACTATCTCATGCCAGTCAGAATGGCTGCTATCAAAAAGTCTACAAACAATAAATGCTGGACAGGGTGTAGAGAAAAGGGAACCCTCTTACACTGTTGGTGGGAATGCAAACTAGTATAGCCACTATGGAGAACAGTGTGGAGATTCCTTTAAAAACTGGAAATAGCACTGCCATACGATCTAGCAATCCCATTGCTGGGCACACACACCGAGGAAACCAAAATTGAAAGAGACATGTGTACCCCGATGTTCATCACAGCACTGTTTACAATAGCTAGGACATGGAAGCAACCTAGATGTTCATTGGCAGATGAATGGATAAGAAAGTTGTGGTGTGGTACATATACACAATGGAATATTGCTCAGCTATTAAAAAGAACACATTTGGGTCAGTTCTAATGAGGTAGATGAAACTGGAACCTATTATATAGAGTGAAGTAAGCCAGAAAGAAAAACACCAATACAGTATATTAACACATATTGTGGAATTTAGAAAGATGGTAATGTTGACGCTATATATGAGACAGCAAAAGAGACACAGATATAAAGAACAGACTTTTGGACTCTGTGGGAGAAGGTGAGGGTGGAATGATTTTAGAGAATAGCATTGAAACATGTATATTACCATATGTGAATTAGATGACCAGTACAAGTTCAATGCATGAAGTAGGGCACTCAAAGCCCATGTACTGGGACAACCCAGAGGGATGGGATGGGGAGGGAGGTGGGAAGGGGCTTCGGGACCAGGGGACACATTTACAGCCATGCTGATTCATGTCAATTTATGGCAAAAACCACCACAGTACTGTAATTAGCCTCCAGTTAAAATAAATAAGTAAATAAACTTTTAATCCTAAGACCGAAACCATGCCTGATCATTCCTGTGAAATTCTATTTTGACAGTACTGTTGGGTTAACTCCACAGTTACAGTTTGCTAGGTATGATTTCTCACATCTTTTATCTGAGTAATGTTGAAGCTGTTAGCTCAAGGGCCTTGTGAAAGGAATCTAGAAATAATTATTACAGAGAACCAGATTGTTTTATTCTTGGGATCTCAGGTAAAAATGCTCTTTCTAGTGAGAGAGCCACAACACTGTCACCTCCGATCTTAAGATAAACAAATACACAAATCTTCCAAGATATTCTATTTATAAGTAGCTTTGATCTCAGTTTTCAGCTGAGGATGTGTAGTTTCCTTTGCCACACTCTACTAAAACAGGCAAAATTTTCATTGACCTATAAATTACAACCATGTGTTACTTCCAATTAATCTTTATAAGCTAGTGAAAGGAAATGTAGTGGCTTTTATAGCTTGACAGTTTTAAAAACAAATTATCTTCAAGTAGATCAACTTTTGAAATTAGGGAAGCCACATGTAATCTCAAAACTATACATTTTAGTGGCACCTGCTGAGTATCAGGTGTTTATAACTTGGCCATAAAAATTCATTCCAGCCTAAAATCTGAAGTCTCAGCAGGAATCTTAAAACAGAATTTGGCTAAAATGATTTATTTTTTGTTATGAAATCTGAGCGGTGGAGAAGTAGAAGGCTTAAGATTGTGGGCATGGTTTTATGGGAAAGTGTTAAAGGAAACACAGGACATTTGTACGTACTATGGCCCAGTACCCCTGTCAACTGAAGAAAGAGTGAGAAGGGAGGGAGAGAGAGAGATGGGAACAGAGTTGAGAAAGGGAGATCTTGACCATTAGTGAAAATCGCTGCTTCATCACGAGCTTATTGGATGGATACATGTTTGATTCAGGAATATGGTGTATGCCTGTATTCAGTGCTTGTCAGGTTGGCAGGTGGTAATGGCAGCACTGGTTTCTGTTGGTGTCTGATCTTGGGTTCTGCTTTAATCACCCTGTCTTGTTGACGTGAGGAGGATTCCCTATAGCACAGTTAGGCCTTGGAAGGCTAGGAAATAATTTTGGAGAGATGAGCAGATTTCATTTGAAGAAGCTGTCACTAGTTTTGTCTTGGCCACTCCAGAATCATTCGAAGTAGACTAAAGTCCTCTTAAGCACAGTTTATCTTCAGGGTTCCATTTTTATTTCAGTCATCACCTCTGGGTTATTAGCATCTTGTCACCAGTCCTTGGCCCACCATCATGCCCTGGGAGACAAGATTTTCCTTTCTCTTTTCTTCCCTGGTCTAATGCCCAATCCTTCCCTCCAACCCCACCGGCCTTTCCTTTGCCTCCTCACCCAGTGAAGTGGCAGGAGGAAATCTGGTCACTAAGTAATTACTAAGGCGTTATACAGAGATCTATAGAGCCTCTCAAGTGGCCTTACAAGAATGATGAGTGTAAGGAATCCCAAAGACATTTTTATGGGAGGGAAGTTCATATGCTCAGGGAGAAGTGGGGGAGTAAAACAGTTTGAAAACACAGCTTATGGACACTGTGTGTGCTCTGAGGTGATCCTAAGCTATGCAGTTCTCAGGAACAGTTGAATGAGTAGGATTAGTTCCTCAACCATCCAGTAACACCGGAGGAAACTGGGTTGAAGGTGAGGGCACTCAAGCCCACCAGCCTAGAGCTACAAGTGTCCTCGCACATCGCTGGTTGTGGACCGTGTGTGGCCCTGTTTTCATTTAACCTCTGTGTCTGTAACTGGAGCAGTCTCAGATACCTACAAGCAATTATGGCATTTCAGTAGGTTACCTGGTGTGAAGCTCTCTGGACCAGGCCTTTCCATGTGGCAACCCGCTGGCTTTTATTTCACAGCCCTGCGGCAGGTCAGCTTTTGACATCTCAAGGGTGGTTTCACAAGCGTGCATTTTAATGTGATAAGCATGTATGTTTTTTTGTGAAGTGTTTGCACTTATGTATTAACATGGCTATTTTATAAATTGGACTGACATTTCCATTGTTTCCTCCTTGTATTATCTTGCTTTGTTGCATGCTTTAATAGTTTTTATAAAGTTTATTGCCCCCTGCTGCTCAATATCTTCGTATGCTGTGTGTTGTTCTTTACATCCTGCTGGGGTGCAGTTTAATGAATTATTTTTCAATGAGAATGATATGATTTTTACAGCCTGCCCACAGAGATAAGCGATTTTAATGTAGTATTTGTTTGATTCTGTTACCCTTACCCTTTTTTTTTCTTTAGCCTGTACATGTCACCAATACTAGCATCTGAGTATGCTAGTAGCTAAGGCTTTGGCTGTCCAAGTTTGATGCTGTGCATGTAATGGTCTCTTTTATTGCATATTTAATTCTTTATCTTCTCCAATCTTCTCTCTGGACCTCTATCTTTCATCCCACTTCAGTTTGGCTTTTATGCCAACATCTGTACATTTGCTTTGCATTGAAATTCCAAGAAAAGCATCTTTGCTGCTGGTAGTCTCGCTTGCTCTGTAATTGAATCCACACATTTCTAGGATGTGTGATGTGGGGCAATTTAGCAACTTTAGGTTTTTGTCAAACTAGGGTTTCTTTGAAACTCTAGAAACGAGTTAGGGTTTATTTTGTGAGCACTTTTCCCACTTTCTTCTCTTCACATCATCTCCAGTCTTACACAGCAACTCTTTTTCCCTAATCTGGTTGAATCATAAGAGGTTCTTATTTCTATTTCCAGACATGTAGTTAACATTTAAGAAACCACCATTCCTAGGTCCCATTCCTTTCAGTTTAGTCTGTTTCCACATATGCTTTCTCTGTATACATCACTCTCATCCCTTAACCCCCACCCAGCCACATACACCATACTCCTCATGTTAGGCTTCAATTAATGAATGTAGGCATTCATGACAAGGATTGTCTCAAGTTTAGAACACTCAGTGAAAAAATTTAAAAGTCTCAACATTGAGGGGACACCTTGATATCGACTATGCAAGGTCTTGTCTGCAGTTTAAAAACAAAATTTACCAGATATATCAGTTAAAATACATTTGACCACAAATAATAGAGTATGCAACCTGTGGTGAGTTAAACAATAACATGATTTAATTATCACACTGTAAGGGGAGTCTAGTCGGACACGACTGAGCCACTTCACTTTCACTTTTCACTTTCATGCATTGAAGAAGGAAATGGCAACCCACTCCAGTGTTCTTGCCTGGAGAATCCCAGGGATGGGGAGCCTGGTGGGCTGCCGTCTATGGGGTCGCACAGAGTCGGACGTGACTGAAGCAACTTAGCAGCAGCAGCAGCAAGGGGAGTCTGGGGTAGGAAGTCCCAGATACTGCAGTGGCTCCCCATGGTTAGACAGGGCCTCAGTTGTATTTTTCTTCTTTGCCATCCTCAGTGTGTTGACTTTTCCATTCAAGACTTGTCAAGTTATGGTGGAAAATGGTTGTTGCAGCTTCATACACTGGTCCTTATACAAGATGTTTCAAGATAATGTGAAGAAGTGTGAAGCATTTGCCAGAAGCTTCCAGGAAAGTTCTCTTTATGTCTTATTGGGCAGATCAGGATCATAGCTCTAAATTTAGGATGAACACAGATGTGGGAGAACCGGCTTCAAGCCCATTATTACTCATTTCCTGGAAATGGGTACACTGCCTTTCCAAGGGCATCAGGCTTTTCTTTGCAAAGAAGAGGGGATAGAGCAACAGACTTGGCTCCTTTTGGGTGGGCAGTGTGTATGTTTGCTTAACCAGGGATTGGACATCATTGAATTTAAAAAGAACAAATACAGAGTCTGTGTGCAATTGCATCTAATTCTCTGTTTTCAGTAGTGAATGTGGTATGCCTCACTTCATTTTAGATTCATCAGGTTCCATTTGTAAAAATTATTCTATATCCTTATTTGCAGCCAGTTTACTAGTAGGCAGATTGCTATTTCAACAGTGACATCCGTATTTTGACATTTTGAGACTATATGATAACAGCTGTGGTATAACCAGTGCTATGCTTTGGATTGAGTTTCATTTGCTGCAATACCGGTCCAGAAAACTGTAATCCCTGTGCAAGCAGGGGCCGTCTCTTCTTGTTCCTAGTCATTTTCTTTAGTGCCATCAGAGTCCCTGGAGTATAGTGGATGGTCAGTACATACTAACTGAGTAAATGGACCTCAGACATACGGGAATGACATTTTGAACTCATGTTACTTGCTCTTAACAATAAAATGCTATATGCAATGATGAAATTTAACATTTGAATCAAATAAAAGAGCATATTTTATTCATCAGTTTATATATCCTCATGTAATTAAAAGGATTTAGTTGCACCTAATTTCATAAAATGCTTTTCCTAAGTCAATAAGCAGCTCCCTTCTGCTTCTCTGGACCTGCGATAAGACCAGCCCATCACACAGTTCATGTCATTATGAAACCCTGAAGAAGAGAAAGAAGGCACAGGTTTAATGTTACTGGTGTGTGACACTGCCCTACCTCCAAGAGTCAAGTGTTGCCCTACCTCCTACTCCTCCTGGATATGGAAGTGGAAAGGGAAGTTGCCAAGAACAGATAGGGTAGTGGTCAGTACTGAAGGGAGTGGAGAGGGACTGCATGCAAGCTCTGGTATGCCTCCTTCTCTCCTTTCCTCCTCACCTGGCCAGGTAGCTAAGGGAAATGTAATGGAAAGGGATGTAGCAAAGGAATATGTCCCAGAATATTTACATTTTCCCAAAGGGAGCACAAATAGTAAATAACTTACTCTAAAATAAAATACATCAAACTGAAAATAAATATAAACTTTCCTTGAACCTATGCAAAGCTCTCTTCTGTACTCAGCTTTTTATAATGAAACTTGCCCTGAAAGATACGAACCAACTGAGAGAAGCAAGGAGATGAATCCAGTTGAAAGAGCATAAACATTGAATTGCCATTTGTACTGATTTTCAGATGCAATTTAAAAATTAATCCAGAATGTTCAGGTCATGAGTATTATGAAAGCTTTTTATTGTAATCCTAGACAAAACTTTATTATGCCATAAAGAAGTCAGGAGTCTTTAGTGAAAATTGTAGTTGACAGGAAAATAAAGTCGATTCCACTTAAAGCTAAAAGGTATAGTAGGTCAAGAGATCCTTATATGTACCTTTTACTTTAGAGTGCATTTACAGCTCATGAAAGGAAGTAGATTGATATTCTAGAAGTTAACTTCCTTCTCTTGTGTTCGCAAAGCCTGAGTTAGCCAGGTGGAAGGATATGGAATTAAGCTTTTATTCCTCTGCCTGGGAGCATATGAGCTGGTGTAACCAGCCCAAGGATGAATGTGCAGTTTCCAGAGACAAGCCGACCTCTGCTGAGACCACACACTTCCCTCCCTTATATTTTTCTCATCTCAGCTGAGTACTTAAATACAAATATCTCGAATGATACTGTTTCTTGGAATTTCATTTCATTCATCACTAGCCACTCTCAGTTGCTGGAAATTAATCATGATCGTCATTATGTGTTTATGGAAAGACTATGGTGTACATGACACATATTACAGCCCAGATGGTAAAGAATCTGCCTGCAGTGAGGGAGACCCGGGTTTGATCCCTGGGTCAGGAAGATCCTCTGAAGAAAGAAATGGCAACCCACTCCAGTATTCTTGCCTTGAGAATTCTTTGGACAAAAGAGCCTTCAGGCTACAGTCCATGGGGTTGCAAAAGAGTTGGACACAACTGAGCAACTAACACTTTCATATGGTGTACATAGAAATGTTAATTCAGTGTTAGGAGAATTTCAGCTATGATCTTTGCCTTCTCAGAAATTAGGATCTATAAGAAAGATTTATAAACATCAGATTTTCAGTTTATAAAACCAGTGCATTCCTTCCCAGAAAAAATAAAATAAAAATGATAATGTAAATGGGTTATTATTGGATGTTAGATTCCTAGCTGTGTTCACAGAGCCTAAAACTCATGATAGAACCCAGTGATGAAAGCAACCACAGTCATGCCCTGTAGGTCCTGAGAGCAGGTTTCCTTATGGCAGGATCTTGAGGCAAGAGCAAATTATCATCACCTCACAGAGGGATCTTCTGTGTCCCTCTCTTGAGTCATTAGCTCTTCAATCCAAGAGCATTGGAAGCTGAAGAAACCAAAATCAGCGTAAAACCTCTCAGGAGTATTTTTTGAGAAGGGAGATTAGAAACATGTTTTTCATAATATGAAATTTGGGGATTGTCTGTGGCTTTCCTTTCTTTAGGCTATGTCTTTAGTATTATGATTTATAAGATTTCTTTTGACTAATTGCTGATTGGTGGAGATTTTTAAGGTGGCTCAGAGGTAAAGAATCCACCTGCCAGTATGGGAGCCACAGGAGATGTGGGTTCAATCCCTGGGTTGGGAAGATCCCCTGGATGAGGAAAGGGCAGCTCACTCCAGTATTCTTACCCAGATAATCCCATGGACGGAGGAGCGACAGTACCCGGGGTTGTACAGAGTCTGACACAACTGAGCACGCATGCATGTGTTACATTACAGTGCGTGGGTTTGTTTTTTTTTTTTTTAGTTAAAAATACAACTTTGATGTACTTCCTAGTCTGTTTATATTGTTAAGTGACCAGTTTTATCCAGGCATGGAAATACAGGGATAGAACCTTAAATACAGACTAGTCTAGAAGAGACAGTTATAATCAAACACTTTTCATGATAGAATTGCTTTAATTACTTAACGAAAGTGGATATGTATAATCATCTTCCCAGACTCAGTTGACTACATATTGTACTTAATAAATGAACTAGTTGACAAATGCTCTAACAACCATGATTGTATCAGTCCGTGAGGTTTTTGCTTACTTGTAGATGTCTCTCGTACTCAAATTCTAAGTGATGACTTGATCATCGAAGAGGTTTGCAAACATCGTTATAATTGCTCCTGCCCAGCTTTTTGGGTTTTGGATTTATTTGGATCTTTCCAATAAACATAGTATTCTGATCAGACACTTCTTTTTTCTGGCTTCTGAGAGTGAACTGAGTTATGCACGAATCATTTTGTGCACTATGAGTCACTTGCTGTTAGACTCGTTTTTGGTAAAATCATATTTGTCCTTTTCCCTCACTGATGGGAATAGGAGCTTACTATGTTGGCCTCCCACTCAAAGGGAGCGAATGCTTGTGGCATAACTGGAGGGAATCACTTTATATCCTTTTGTGCAGTCTCTGGGTAGACTCGTTGAAGGACAGAAGATTTTTCTCCAGCAGGAGACAGACGATTCCCCCTTGATACAGAAATCTCACACTCCAGGTGCTTTGACACATCACTGACTGCTGGAGAGCGTGGAGCCAGTGTTTACTGCTGGTTCTTGGGTGTTAAACAGCCCTCCACTGCTTTTATTGTGCCATTAATTGCACTTAATGCAGCTGCATTTCCAGTATGCTTGGCTAGGCTCTGAAAATTAAGTAGAGGGTACTTTGTTATAAAATCCACTGTAATGAGCTCTGGTGGGACAGGGTCTGTTAAGTTTGAAATTACCTCAGGCCATTTCTAAAGGACTTCTTAAAATATTTCACATCTATAAAAGTTTGTAACTAGATAAATAGCCGTGGAGAATGTTCTACCAGGCAGAGGGAAATCCACACTTCTCCTCAGTGCATCTTTGATAAAGTATGAATGTTTTGAATATTTGAAAGCGGTGTTTGTTTTCCTAATTTTTCTCTGCCTCCCATATTCACTAAATTCTAACTTTCAGACTGTCACTATGTCAGCTCAGCTTTGGCTGTTTTGCACCAGGTTTATGTATACAGACCTTTTGCTTTTCTGTTTTTTAGGTTGCCTTTGAATCCAAATCATACACTGAACTAGAATAAATATAGGACCCCCTCTGGGTGTACATAAATTGGTTCAAGAAGGGATCACACCTCCAAGAACAAAAGTACTGAAGAGACAGCTGTAACTATTAGCCAATTAGTTTAATGTTACAACTACCAACCAGGGCCTGAGACAGATTCCTGGTACCTAGCTAATAGATGCTGAAAATGACTTTAATTCCCCCAGTATTCCTGGGCTATGTGACTGACTGCTATAGTGCTTTGCGGCTAATAAAATTTCAGATTGACTAATTTACCAGGTAGCTTTACCAAAACATCCAAGTAATCCGTACATACTCATTAGAGACAGGGCCGGAACATATTCCCTTGGGACTGATTTGGAAACCCTCTCTGGGATCAGCCTCACTGAGCTTTAGATGCTCTGGCACAAATCAGGTGGAGGATCTTCTTTGGTTTAATGCAGCAATTTATCTGAGTTTTGTAGTTAAAGTTTGAGCATGAGGTAATTAGAGCCCTCCAAGCTTGAAATTCATGAACCTTGTTCCCCCTTTAATAGACTCTATACAAGCTCGCCAAGTTCACTATTTGACTGATATATATGGAGGCTTTGTCAAAAGCCGCCGGTCCAAATGTAGTCTTAAAACATTCAGAATTGGTTTTCTTTTATTTTGTACTCTTACCTGTGTAAACAGGGACGATTGCCACGTGTTATTACTAAGGGTCAGCAGCAGTTTATTGTGCCCTTTGGAAACAGTCCCTGGTCAATAAGCAGATACATGCAGCCGTGCAGCTCCGCACCTGCTGTCCAGATGGGTCTAGCCACAAACGTGACGTGGCCAGTCAGGGACGAAGAATAGAGGGGACGGGATGATGTGGGTCTGGTGGGTTTCTTCTACTGTTTGTCCCTCCTGGGAAATAACCTTTCTGCAGCTACCATTATTAGAGTGGGCAGCATTTAACGATCCATACCTCTGCATTAGGTAGTCTTGAATTAATCTATTCAGTACCTACCATGTATATATTTTAGCAGGTGAGAATATAAGCATAGATTATGAATATCAATACATACACACCTGCTTATACACAGGCATGTGTATGGACGCGCCCAGCGCAAAGACACCACGCTACCTTTCTCCTCTGACACTTAGAAAAGATTGTTGTGCTAAAAACTCACCATGTAAAATCACAGATCAGCTATAGTCGTAAGGATTTTCACATATGCCAAAACTATTTTCTCTCTGATAACCATTTGTATCACTCCTATTTGTGAACAAGCCCATGATGTTGGTTGACTCTAAAAAATCTGTAGGGGGTTTTCCTTTCGTTTTGTTTTCTTCATTTGCGTATGATTCTTAGAATACACATCTTTGAAGAAGGAGAGGGGGACTAACATTTAGTGGACACTTCATTTGTATCAAATACTGCACCACGCTTGCCTAAGTTATCTCATTTAATCCCTAAACAACCTGCTGTGGTGTGAGTGGTGACAGCCATTCATCTTCCTGGTAACGGTATTTGTCTGAAATTTTTTAACTGGCTCAAGGTCACACACAACCTAGGAAATATCAGAAAGGTCCTAATCATAGAACATCATCTTAGTGACTTCCTTTAATTTTTCTCATCAAAACCATTTTGTCAGCACTCATTTCTATTTTGCTACAGAGAGATATTTAAAAATCCAGATTGCATTAATATTTATGTGTCCCTTACTCTTTGCTAGGTAGGCACTAGAAAATTGTTCCAAACATTGGCGTTTAGCCCTTACCACAACTTTTTTGACAAGGGGTTATAAACCCACTCTATAGATGAGGAAACCAAGATCTATATAAAGCAAGACTAAGTCTCTTGATCATCAGCTGGTAAATGACAGAGCTGAGACAAGAAATAAAGGTTTCTGTCTCCAAGAATTATGCCCTTCATACTAAGCAGTAGCTGCCTCCCATTTTTTAAAGTACTCCTGAACACTCAGAGACTAAGACGGAAAAATGTTGAGTACTGCAAAGGACAGAGCTAGACCTCGGTATAGATCTAACTGAAAGAAGTTCTCTCTAAAAAACCGAAGTCATCAACTTCTGAAGGCAGCATGTAGAGTTCATTGCTCTCACTCTCAACTATGGTTCCAATTATGAAGGAAAAAAAGGAAGTGGCAGCAGTGCTGCAAATAAATATAAGTGCAATTGGACCAAGAAAATAAAGGTGCCCGGAGTCCCAATCAAATTCCAGAAGCCCCAGAGTGAGCTGCCTTCGCCGGAAACAGAAGAGGAAAGCTAATAAGAGGAGCAAGTTGAGGGAGCCGAGGGGAGCATTTAGTATTTTCTTCTGAGTGCTGAGGATGCAATTTGTTTAAACAGTATTTTTGAAATTCCAGAGGAAAAAAAAATTGTCTTTCTCTCTTGCCACGTAGAAAATTCCACCTCACTGAAGCTGAAGCCACTGTGTCTGTAAGAAATATTTCTTGGGAAGCAGGGTTTTTTGTTCTGTTCTACACAGAGCCATTCTTGGCTTCTTTCTTCATTGGCTTAATCAATATTCATTAAATAAAGCAGGAGGAATATGAGGTTCTTCTTTCCCTTTTCACTTGCTTGTTCCAACAAATAAAAGGCATTTTTGTTTTCTCTGATTAGTTAATATTCCTTTAGTTCACACCTGAGTATATTAATGATCTGTTGCAATACTTGCCTATGGGTATTTGACAGATCTTGGCTGCGAGGGAGAAGTACTTACTGCTTTTGTGATCCAAGAGTTGCAGGGACTCCAAAAGCAATTCCAGGTAACTCCTCTATGTGTGACATTTTCAGAGCTTTTGCGTTGGCAGGAGATTCAAGGACAAGAGACTGGGGACCAATTGGAATAGGAGAGAGCTTTATTACTGAGACATGAAGTGAGGGACAATACTGGAGTGTAAGGTGAGGGGAATGCCTCGACACAGCGTCATACAAAAGAGGGGTCTTGTACTTTTTATAGCATGTTTGTAAATCCATGTATATGGGGTTTTCTGTTTTCATGAAGTTGACAGGATAGACATGGATCTTAGGAAAGAGCGTTTGATGCCCCTAAATACACAGTGGAGAAAACTAAGAGGGAGGAAGACAGCTCTGAAATAATGAGCCTATACTCCCAGCAGAATGAAGACTCTTCACAGGAGGAGAGAAGGGATGGAAGACGAGATGGCTTGATCTTAGATGTGCTTGGCACCTTGTCCTGTAGAAATACACTCCTAAGCTTGGGTTGTAGATCATTATGTTGTCTGACCAGCATCCAGGAGAACTTGTTCCAAAGTTGAAATCCTTATTGACTGGATGGGTCTCCACACCATGGAACATCATTTTTGTAGATTCAGATTATAATAAAATATTGAATTAAAAATATGATGCACATTGTTCAGCTTTACCTAAACTCTGCACAGTGGTGTACCTTCTTTTGAGAATTTTCCATCTTTCTGTGTCTCATGGCTGTTACTTGCTTCTTTATCTCAGGGTATAAACATCCTCAAGTCACTTAAAAAATAATTTCTTTCCTGTGGGTGTTTCCTACTTCTCTTCTTGCCAAGATTTCCTCCCTTATTCTCCTTCCTTTCACTTCCAAAGTGAAGCAAAAGGAATTTAAAGTATAGAACTCAAGGTTCTCGCCTCTCATTGCTCCTCAGTTGACAGCAGCGTCCCCACCTCAGTGCCGTCTTGTGATATCTGATGTACTCGGTGAGCCTCTCCTTCAGATGATCTGGTCTTGCTCTTTGTAGAACACCGCCACCTCTTTACCTCCCCGCTGCCCCTCTGGGTGTTTGTTCTCAGATTCTGTGCTTCTCCCCTTGCTCTCTATAAATGCAGGTGTTTCCCACACCGGCACCCCTGCCCTCCCTCATTCTGCCACACCCCAGCTTCTATGCCCATCTGTATGACTTGCCGCCAAGACTGCATCTCTGCCACCCCTGAGCCCAGAGCCTTGAGTCTACTGGACACCTCATCTCAATGGGCCTGCCCTAAAGACACCTCCAGTTCAGGGTCTCGTCTAGTATGTCCTAGCACAGGGAATGAGTGAACCATCTACACCGTTTTCCAACCCAAACAACTGGAATTCATGCCTGGCTCTTCTTTCCCCTAAATACTCAGTTACAGTGCTCTCTCAATCCTACCTCCTAAGAACCTTCAGAACCGAACTCCTCTCTGATCTTTCTGTCTTATTTACTAGGGTTAACTCATCTTCATCTCTTCCCTGAGCTGTGTGTGTGTGCTCAGCCATGTCCAGCTCCTTGTGACCCCATGGACTGTAGCCCGCCAGTCTCCTCTGTCCATGAGATTCTCCAGGTAAGAATACTGGAGTGAGTTGCCATTCCCTCCTCTGGGGGATCTTCCTGACCCAGGGATCAAACCCGCATTTCCTGTGTCTCCTGCATTGGCAGGCAAGTTCTTTACCACTAGTGCCACCTGGGAAACCCCATCTCTTGCCTCAACTATGAAATAGCCAGTCTATTCATCTTCCCTCCAAACACAATTCTACTCTGTGCCCCTCTGCCCTGTCGATATAACACATACTTGTGCTCAACTCCAACCCCTATGCTGCTAAGTCACTTCAGTCGTGTCTGACTCTGTGCGACCCCATAGACGGCAACCCACCAGGCTCCCCCATCCCTGGGATTCTCCAGGCAAGAACACTGGAGTGGGTTGCCATTTCCTTCTCCAATGCATGAAAGTGAAAAGTGAAAGTGAAGTTGCTCAGTCGTGCCCGACTTAGCGACCCCATGGACTGCAGCCTACCAGGCTCCTCCATCCATGCTGCTGCTGCTAAGTCGCTTCAGTCGTGTCCGACTCTGTGCAACCCCATAGACGGCAGCCCACCAGGCTCCCCCGTCCCTGGGATTCTCCAGGTAAGAACACTGGAGTGGGTTGCCATTTTCCTTCTCCCCTCCATCTATAGGACTCTTTAAATGAATCCCAGTTACTCTGTGTGAACTAGGAACTCCTCTGCAGTGCTCGTGAGATCACCTGTGACTTAGCCTGTCGAGGTGTCCTGAAATTTCCTTCCCTGCAGGTGTAGCGAACTCACCTGCCCTGCTGGCCTTGTGCCATTGGGCATGCTCTTCTGGCCACCTCCACCACTAACCCCTGACTTGTTTGCCTGGGGCATTTCTACTCATTTCTAGCCGAAACACTCTCTTCTCTTTTACCTCTTTGACTTTCACTGGAGTGAGATGCCCCCCTTTCCTGACACCCTCCAAGTAAACCATTATTTTGCTACACTTGCTGTTTTCCTTTCCCCACTCTCGCAGTTCCTGGAGGACGTTGGCTCTCTGCCGTTTCCTGAACCTGAGAAGCTCCTCCCATCTCAGGGCCTTTCCACTTCCTCTTGCCTTCACCTGTACATCACGTCACCCCTTCACCTTACTGGTATCTCTCCTCAGATAGATCCTGGAGAGGTCTGCCCTGATTTTCCTTTATTATACCTGTTATAAAGACCTGTTGCTTCTTGCCCCTGCCCTGTTTTCTTCATGCTGTTTACCACGTTGAGGTGTGTGTGCATTATTGTTGTCGCTGTTGTTGACTTCCCCATTGGAATGTCAGCTCCATGAAGGCCTGTTTGTCTGCTTTGTTCACTCGTCCATGACCTAGCACTAAAAGAGGACCCGGCACTTAGTAGGCCATCAATGGATATTTAGATGAGCAATTGTATTCTTTTCAACTAGCATAATACTAGGCAGTATTAGTAAATACTAAGTATTTACTCTTAAACAGTCAGCAAAGATTTATTAAAAAGAATAAGCATGGAGTAAGCATTTGAACATGATTAAATAAATTCCCAGGCCTGAACCTGCTAAGAAGAGACCAGAGGCTTCCTGGAAAACAGAAGCAAGACAGCTGGAAGACAAACAAAAATGACTGGCTAGTGGCAAAGTCCGTTCTCATCAGAATGCTGGTTCAGTTATTCAGTTCAGATTTTTGGCAAGTGATGCAGATTCTTTTTCAGAAAACGTTGATTGATTGCACAGTTGTACCCACTTCATTTGCAAACCTTCATTATCTCTTTTTCCTTTCCTCCCTCTGTCTGCATTTAGAAGGGGAGGAGCAGTGTATAATTCCACAAAGCAATTTTTGTGAATAAACCAACTAACTGGCTGCTGCTTTCAGACTCAGAGTTCCACACAGAATACAAGTGTCTGCTTTAGCTGTGTGTTCTCTGACTGAGTCTCCTTGCGTTCATTCATTTGGGTGTTCATTTGATTACTTGCTCATTCAAGGAATCATTTGCTCAGTCCCACTAAGTGCCAGGCTGGTACAGGCTGTATGTGGGTGCCTGGCTCTTGTCTAAAGCAAGAATTCTTGACATGAGGTCTACGGATGGGTGTCAGAGGCTCTCTGGAATTTTTATAATTGTATACACAAAAGCTTTGTGTTTAAATATTGCCTTAGGAAGACAGTTTGCTTAAACATGTCTGTTATTCAAAGAAAGAAACATGTTAAGAACCTTTGACAAAGAGAGGCTTGGGCTAAGTCATGGATCTAAATAATAGGTCTTCAAATTAGGTTTTTTTCCTCCTTGATATGTTTCATGGTGGTGATGAGTGTGAAAGTATGTGGTTGTGTGTGTTCTTAATTTTAGCCCTGACAATCTTGTCAGCTTGTTTACTAATCTCTAAACTCCAAATAGTGTTCATTTTTCTTATTTAGTTTCCAACTCTATAAATCATAGCCTCTGTAGGTCCCCACGAGGCAGATGGCAGTGGTGATGAAAACCTTGATCTAACATAAGCAAGACCTAGTTCCCACTCAGTTACCATTGATGATTGTGTGGGCTTTTGTTTGTATGTAATCAGAGAAGATGGTGGGGTTGTAAGAGGTGATTTTGGTTTCCAGTGTTGGTAGCTCTGTACGTTTACCTAATCAAGTTATGTTGGAAGCGTTCAGCATCTTAAAATGAATGCCAATTACTGCTAGAATAGTACATGAGTGAATCTTCAAGAGAAAATTCAGTGGGCAGTTGCTGACACTCAGTGAATTGCTGGCTCCTTGCCCAAGTATGTGTGAAAGGTTTGCACTGGTTTGAGGCCCTGATTGCACTTGGCTGACAGGGTCTGTGGTGACACTGTAGATTCTATATCACGCTGCAGGAAAGACAGAGACTAGGTAAAGCATATAGGGGAACACATATTTCTGACAGTTTGGTAAATAATTCCTAAGAAATGGGCATATTTAAGAAAAATAGTGTTTCTGTAAAAATTGGGATACAGATGGTGATCTAGAAAAGTCATCTTTGACTAGGCCTCCACTTTGCATGACAAGGAGGAAGAGCTGACATGTGCTGAATGCCTCCCAGGGGCTAGAACTCTAGACTGTTCATTTATTCACAAATATATATTGTGCACCTTCTATGTTCTGGGCCCTAATCTAACTGTTAGGGTTTCAGCAGTGCACAAAACGATCCCTCCAGCTTAGGAAGGGAACAATGTGAGTGGAGAAGAAAAAGTGTTAAGTGAAAGTATTGGTTGCTCAGTCATGTCCAACTCTTTGCGACAACATGGACCGTAGCCCACCAGGCTCCTCTATCCATGGGATTCTCCAGGCAAGAATACTGGAGTGGGTAGCCATCCCATTCTCCAGGGGATCTTCCCAACCCAAGGATCAAAGCTGCGTCTCCTGTACTGCAGGCAGTTCTTTACCGACTGAGCCACTGGGGAAGTCCTTAATGGAGAAGAGAGACGACATGCAAATAAGTTCTAGGAGGAAAATAAAAGCAGATTGGGGGGTGTCACATGTCCTCACAGCATCTCCCTTTGACACAATTAGACATTGATGTCCCCAGAGCCTAATTTGTCCATGACCACCCAGCTAATAGAGATAAATGAAGGATTTCAAACTCAGTCGGCCTGACTCCAGAACCCAAATCCTTTCCTCTGTGTGCAGCTATTTCCCAATGACTCCTTCCATTGAACTCAGGCAAGCAGAAGGCAGAGAGCATCTTGGGGAGGAGTCTGATGGCCTCAGTAAGAGACCTGTGGCAGAAGATCCCCTTCAGAGCTCTGAGGTGATGGGACAGTCCATTTGGTAACCGACTGCCTCACACAGTGCCCAGTTGACTGCTGTGGTGTTGGCGTGCACTTCAGGAATTTTGACACAGGCAGGGCAAGTGGTCGAATAGTAAAGTTTGGGTTTTCAGACAGAGCTGAGTGAACCTTGATCCTCCTGGATGTAATTGTGTGACTGTTAAGCTATAGTGTCGAGCCCCAGGAAGTTGTGGAAAAGTGTGGCACCCAGACATGCAAGTGTCTTGAGGAGTGTGACAGTCCATTGGGATTGCAGCTTGAGAAAAAGCTGGCTGGAGCCGGCCGATGGTGAGCCTGGAACCTTGCATGTGTAGCTAGGTTAAGGTGAAGTTGTTCTGGGCTCCGTGTCCAGCCAGTGGGTCCCAGAGTATTGACTGTTATAGTTCACTGTCTACGTGACCTCACCCTCCACACACAGTTCCAGCACGCCCCTATACTGAAGCCGCCGCTCTCCCTGCCCCAATGCAGAGTTGAGAGTTGAGAGTCACACATTCGTTGGATTTTATTTATTTGCTTATGTATATGTCTTCACACTAGACTCTGGTCACCTGGAGGGTCAGGATGGTGCTTTCATTTTTATATCCGCTGACATGGTACCCAGCTAAAAGTAGAGACTCAACACAAATTTCACGTGGAGGCTTTTAGCTTTCTTCTGCTGACATATTAAGAAAGCATTCAGAAATGGAAATGGGAACCTGGCTTATATTGCTAGCTCCTAGGTCTATGAGGTTAATATCTTCCATATTTTAAGTGTTCACTAAATTTTTCATAAAAAAATGTATTACCATGGTCTGAAATAGTTGAGCTCTGGAAATCAATCAATGCCTTTTTCAGTAGCTGGTGCTGTTATAATTGTAGCATTATGTCCTTTGGGTCAACAGCCCACTATTTCATGGAACTATTTATTTTTGACTGTTTTTTTGTCAGAAAGTCTCTAAACACGTGACTAAGCATTGATGGGGTCCAAGAGTAAGCTAGCACGTGAGAGAATGTGATATGAATATATGAGTGGATGAGCAGGAGAGAGAGGAGGGGAAAGGACCAGAGACACTGCCTTCTTTCTACCGCAGAGACACAAGCTACTTCCTGCAGAGCCCCCTGCCATATTAGTGGCCTTGGAAAGCCCGAAGGATGGATGGAGCATTAGAATGGAAGTAATAAGGTTGTGCTTGACTTCCTCAGCATTCGTAGCAGATGTTACAGTTGTCACAACATGAAGCTTTGGAATCAGACTTGGGGGGGGGGAATCAAGATAACAGATGTGAACTTTTTCCTTTTATGACTAAGTGTAGGTGGGGATAGTGGTAAAGAACCCACCTGCCAATGCAGGAGACATAAGAGATGTGGTTGCAATCCCTGAGTTGGGAAGATCCCCTGGAGGAGGAAATGGCAACCCACTTCACTATTCTTGCCTGGAGAATTCCATGGACAGAGGAGCCTGACGGGCTATAATCCATGGGGTTGCAAAGAGTCAGACACGACTGAAGCGACTTAGCATGCACACATGCTGACTGACACCATACCAATTCAATGATAATCTCTAGTTCCTTCCTACTGGGCAAAGTCATGCCACTAACAGTCTGTGTGTCACTGAGGTCAGAAGGGGTGACAGTCTTACAATGGCACTCAACTGAAAGGCTTTTAAGACATTTTGCAAAATGAAAGTATAATAATCCTTCTTTTTTCAGCCCCTACTGAGGGAGCATACCAAACCTAACCCCCATTAAAAATTTCAACTTCTCAAAAACAGTTTTCGCATATTATTGGGGGAGGTCATTTCTACCAATTAAAGGACAAGGATCCAACTTGGTGTAGTTTGTGCTGCTTTCAGATCCCAAATTAGATGGGATTTTCTAATTTTCCCTTTGAAAGCTGTGGTCGGGAGTACTTGGTCCTTCATGGCTTAATGGAGTAGGTGATTGGTAGAAGGTTATCATAGGAAGAAGAGAAACAAGGACAACAGGAACAACAAGAAAAGCAGCAGCTCAGAAGCAGAGCTTCAGGTGGTGTTCGGGCAGAGCACCTTCCACCTCAGGCATGTGTTCAGGCTTGGAGCCTGGGCTGGTGTCTGCAGTGCCACTCCCTGTGGCCACTGGACCCTTCTATCACACAAGACTACCTCACTCAGTGGACTCTCTGTCGGTCATCTCTGTGTTCTCAGGGCCCAGCAACGTGCCTGCCTCATAGTGAGGCTCGGTAAGTGTTGGCTGCTGTAGCCCTGAAGCCAGAATGAATTAGTTGATAACTTTTGCGGAGCTCACTTTAGATAAAAATCAAGACCTTCTGCTGCTCAGAGGTTCTCCTGTTCTATAGTTTCTGTTCTTTCTGTTCTCAAGTCACTTTATAACTGCCTCACTCTTCAAACTTTTCCAAATTGAGAGAGAGTGCAATTGATGATACCCTGTATCTCTGCTGGAAATCCAAAGACAAGAATTAGTCATAATCTATTTTTTTTATTTTGTAAATACAAAGAGGAAATTCTCATTTTCTTCACTATATAAAGGGAATTAAATAGTTTAAGCTCTGCATCCAAAGCAAGCCCTGCAGCATCACTTTGTTAAAATCAAAAAATACATTCAGAAAAGGCTTGGAGTTGTGGGTGGATTTCAAGTCCTGTAAAAGTGACTGTTTTTTGTATACATTGTTATGAGAATGATCAAGAAAGTTAAATTGAAATGATTGTTACCTACCGTTGTTAGAGAGTCCTGTTTGAATTTGCAATAATTACTTTACAGAATCAAGAACTAAAGCGTACCCTCATCTATTCCTTCAATCCTGCCCTTATACCTCCATGCATCTCTTGAGGATTCCCCTGAGGTACTCCGCAACCTTCAGCCTAGCCTGTGGCTCATGCCTGTATTTTCCTGAGGTTTCTGACCTCAGAGATGCAGACTGTCAGCACTTCATCATCCTCTCTAGTGCTATTGCTCCAAACAGCAGCTTACCCCATTGCCTTAAGAATGTACTTGTCAGCTGGAAGTTTGGGTCCTCTCAAGAAGTGTGTTGATCAACTTCTATGTAACCCATGTAAGGTACCTATAATAGCTCCTGTAGTAACTTCCAGATTGTCAGAAAACAGCTATTTTCCTCTTTCCCTGCCTACAGATGAAGAAACACCTGCTTTGATAACTCATTTCCTTCAAAGGAAAAGCGAGGCAAGTGGGCAAAAGGACTCTTTAAAATGAAAACTTCGTACTGAAAAGAAGTCCTTGTAATTCATACAAGAAGCATTTTTAAGACTTACAAAAGTAATACATGGGTGCCATTTCACTTTTAGGCAGTTTACCATTCTGATGAAGAAAAGTTTTGTAAAGAAAGTGTTCACAATCTGTGAATACTGTGTAAGTTCTGCAGAAGATAGGAAGTGCATGCTAAACACATTCTTGTGTAAACAGATCATTGAGTGTTTTGTGTATTTCCCTTAGTTTGTACTAGTTGTAGCCATACAGATAGGCTTTTTTTGATAAAAGCAGACATGATTCCTTCTTCTTAAATCCAGCCATTCATTTGTAAATATTAATACTCTTACAGTCTTATCGCCCTTAACGCTTTTCCTGAATATATTCAGTGCAACTTTAAATTGTGGGAGAAATTTAACTGTGTTGCAAAAAAGAATTTTTGAATCAGCATAAGACTTCTTAGAGTTTCAGTTATTTTAACAGATTAAATACTTCTTTTGTCTAAATTGGTAATATAATGTGTTAATAGGCTTGAGATATGAATTATAAAAATGTATTTTTTAGAACATTCTGGATCTGAGTTTAAAAATAAGCCCATACTACACTGTTTTTGAATATGGAAGGTTTCCTTTCTTATTATTTAATGTTAACCTACCATTCAAATGCCTGATCAGCAATACCTGTCCCTGTTTCTTTTCGCTGGTTCTCAGTTATCCTGTATTTTAAGGGGCAAAAAACTTATCTTGGTGAAAATACATTGAAAAAGTGTTGTTGTTCTTTGTTTTCAGACATTCGCTTCATGTAGTGTGTGGAAACTCCACACATCGGGCTTTTGACAACAGTTTCGATTTTAGGGCTGCTGTTTGGGTTAATCAGGTACCTACCACTCGTGATTCCAGTGCATCTTCCCCATCCCGACCTGAAATTCCACCAGTGTTTAGGGCATGCACAAACAGTGAGGAATTTAGTGTTGAAAGGGTACAAACTGTGAATTTGGGCAGTAGGGGGAGCGGTAAGAATAAGTGTCAGAATGAAGACTTGGTCCCATAGTCAATAAAAGCATATCAATGTTTATTTTTATAGGGAGACACACATACACATATACACAACTATATACTTCATAAAGTTCTGAGACTTCTGAGAAAACCCTCCCTGGCTTCATCTGCCCTACAGTGAGGGAGGCTAATTGACATTCTTCAAGGGAAATCCCTTTTCTTCTCTTTGGTAGTCATGGGAAGACTCATTAAGCATTCTGTACTCTTTTCTTTCCCAGACTCCGACTTTGCTTAGCCCAAGTGCTAAAGCCCAGGGAGTGATGTCCAGGATTTCCTTTAGTCCTCTCTTCCCCCACGCTCAGTGTAGGAACAGAGTCTTGCCCCTTACACAGCAGATTCCGAGGGTACCCACCAAACTTGCCTTTTTACTCGGTGGATGACTCCACTCCTGAAATACCACCTGCAGAACGTTAAGGCTACATCCACCCATCCTGCCACTCGGCTCCCTGTGGAGGGAGAGCTGGATGAGAAAATAGCCCCAAAATGGTATTCCCTATCTGCTAATGACGTTTCCCAAATCAAACAGTTTCTTGGCAACCCTGCCTCCCGGTGTCATCCTCTTCACTTTTGAGTGTCTTGTTCAAGGGATCCCTGAAATAATGCGCCCCTTTCTCTCTCCCTGCCTGTGGTTTACCTTCCCAGTGTGAACTGTGCAGGGAGGGGCTGGGGCAGCTGCAGCTGCTCTGGAAATGGGGGCGGGGAGGGTTAGGGGAAAAGGGCAACGCGGGACGCAAGGCAAGAATGGCTCATGACTTTTCCGCCGTTCATTACGTGTGTCCACTAAGCTGGCCTGCTTCTGTTTTCTAATGGGTTCTTCAATGGCAAGCTGACCTTTTGTCTGAATAGGTCAAACTCCCACTGAGCGATAATCCTCAGCCTTCCTGGCGTTTGTGCATCCCTGAAGGTGACGGGCACTGGTTAGGAATATGACTGGGAGTGTGTGGTGTATTTCCCCAAAGAGGGATTGTCTTTTATTGCACTTAATTAATTCTCAAAGACTACCTCACAAGGTTATGTGGAAGAGTCTAGGTTATTTTTTGCTGACACCGTTGAGGGACAAAATGAATTTTTCAGATACATGCTTCAGATTGGGGTTTTCTTCTGTCTTTCATTTTTTTTTTTTTTTTGTCTTCCATTTTTTAATGAGAGAAAGGCCAAATGTGCAATCCTAATGATTCATCATATCATTTTATATTTCTGAGACAATCAGAATTTCTTCAGTCAATTTTTAAAAATCTTTCTCCCTATACATTGCTTCCATTTAAAGTCTCTTAAAACTCTAGGTGTTTTATTTCTAACCCTTGAAAAACATGAGATGATCATGTTGTTTTCTTGATCATGTTATGCTGGGCCTAGGTTTGTTTCGAATTGCTTAAAATTTTCTGATGGAATGTTTATGAGGTTTTATAGCACAGGGTACCCTACAGTGGCTAGCAAGTTTCAGCATCACATAGGTACTCAGTAATTTCTGAACTGAATTTGAACTACTGTGGCTTGTTTTTTTTTCCTTTTACCAGTTTATATAACCTGTTCAAATTATACAATTCTCATCACTGTCAGTGGCTGAGATATAGTCTTCACAGATACAGGATTACATGTTCCATTTATTTAGCAATGTGCTATGCATTTTTTGGTTGATTTAGTATTCTTTACATTCCAAAGCATTGTCTTTTAATTGAACAGACAAATGACCGAAGTGTCTGCAGATTAAACATTAACCTGTATAGCAGTACCAAGTATGCAGTGTGGGGGCGCTACCAAATGGTTTTAAAAACTGTCAACTTCCAAAACACAGCAGTCTGAGAGAACTTCATAAACAGTGTATTACTTTTCTGAGAATGATGACCCTCACTGAGGAAGTGCCTCTTCAGTTTTTCTTTAGGCATAAATGATACTCCATAAACACAATGAGATTAACATAGAGGAACAAAATAACTGTGTTTGTATTGTTCCTGAGTTATCAGATTATTATCTCAGTACTCAAAATCCCAAATGTGGTGGGATGAAAAGTACAAGATAAAAAGTACACATTTAACATCTATTCAGTCACCAATAATGCTTCAAGTCAGAGCTGGGCTTCTACCTGGGGCATAATGGGTTCCTGTTTAACATATTTATGTTGGTTGTAAAATTAGGAACTGTCATTACAGCCCCACATCACCTGCATAAGTGCAAAACATATAAATCAAGAGAAGTTCCAGTGTAATAAAAATGCCATTGAAGGGAAAAGCATGAAACCACTTACAAGATTCTTGTGTGTTATGCTGGCATGTACTAGAATGCACACTCGGGTTTCTATAGAGGATCTGAAGAACAAAGGAAACTATGCAGGTGTAGGACTCGTGGACAGAAGACCTGATGGAGGCATGTGGGATTTCCAGACTGACCAGTAAGGTTTTAAAATAAAATTCCCAATTATGTATGCATTTGCACCACTTACCTGAAGAACAGCTGAGCCCTAAGTTGAGGAAAGGCAAGAAAAGAATGGCTGTCAATGGCCAGGCTTAAATAACCCCTGCAGGAACCCGGTATAGTTCCTGCAGTATAGTTCATGCTTCAAGAAGGCAGTTGTTATTGGAGCCTACTCCTTGGACCTTCTAGTGAATGAACAAGTTCCTTTCATTTCCTGTGATGTTTCAAGGTCCTCAATAGATTGGTGGCTGTTACTCTGCTGCCCCCCTCTTAATCCAGTTCATTGGAGAATAGTGTATGTTCTCTGAGATCAGTCCATTTTCTCTGTGAGTTACAGGGGTTTATTTTAAACCTCATTATTGGAAGTCCTGAAATGCCCCCAAATTTTAAACTATTAATAAAGAGCTTTCTGAATCCTAATTACTGCCTCAATAACAGAGTGGACACTTTTGAAGTTTTTTAACACCCCCTTCTGCCTCTCCAAAGCTCCCCTCCCCCCAACAATCTTTAAAAAAAAAAAGAGAGAGAACTGCAGATTTTATTCATGTGGGATCATTCACACCAAGCAACCATAATGTGCAATTAACACTCTAGAAACTGAAAACAGTATTCAGCAAGACAGCTGCATTATCAAAAATGCCAAAGGAGTTTTGAAGGGAGTAATGTGCATGTTAGAATAGGAAATTAATCAGAAATGCACACACACCCAGTAATACTGTCTTAAGTACATCTTAATATTAAAATTTTAAAAATCTTATGTCTATACTTATAGTAGTGATTAATCTGAGGGTAGAAAATTGATTTTTTTCTATTTTAAAATTATTAGTTGTGTGTTTTGCTTCTGAAGCAAATGAAGAAGTTAGAATAGCGATCTCTAAAGTCCCTTCCAACTGGAATATTCCTTGATAATAATCACTCTTCAATTATATTTTATAAATTTTCCCATTGAAAGAAAATGCCCTTTTTATTTCCTCTTGCAAGTAATAGTGATACTTACCACTCATACTAGTTTCAAAGTGCCTTTCAGACATGGCAGACATTAGCTCACAATTTCAGGGGGGAACTGCCTACTTTTGCACAGCACAATGATCCTAAGTACACTTATATTATCCCTACTAAGGTATGGATCTAACTGACTTAGTAATAACTGAAACATAACAGAATTATCCCAGCAGCATTTTGCTGGCATTGTCTTGTCAACTAGCTGAAAGCGTTTGGAGAAGAAAGAAAGGGGGTTTAATTTTATTTTCAATTCATAGTGTCTAGATTTGAGGGAACCGAGGTTTGTCAATTTTTAAGAAAAGCAGGAAGAGGTAAGGGATGTATTTGTTTGAAATATGGAAAAGTTCTGAATATTTTCTTTCATAAATTGCTGGAAAGCAAAGTAGATTTTTATGTTTGAGGACTTTTTAAAGCTGGAAAAATAGCTAGAACAGATTTAAAAGCAAATCATGACCCCGTGCAAAAAAAAAGAAAGAAATTGTGAAGTGATGACCCACAATTCTGGATCCCCTAAATATCATGCAGTCAGCCCTTCTGTTAAGGATCGGGAGGCTCTCTGGGTGTATGTGCCTGCAGACAACACACACATGCAGGGTATGCCAGGAACAGAAAGGCTAACTATACCTTAGCAGAAGAACAGAAGTATTCAGATAAGGAAACAGTCACTGAGCTGTGAGGTACAGGCTAAACAAGCTTCCACCTGGGCTTCCTGCGGGTCCTGTAGGAACAGTTACATGTGAATGTTCAGTAAATATGAAATCCAGCCATCCTGAGACACTTCACACTAGTGCAAACAGTCACTAATGAGAATCTCCTAGCCAACATGTTGTGCTTATTAAATTATGATAAAGTTATTGCATTAGAACATTTAAAAAATCCTGTTGGCTTTTTTCCTGGCCTAGAGGATATTAAATGTTCAGGTTTCTCTGGGAGGAAAAGGAAATATGTATTTGCTTTAAAAATAACAATACCTAAATTTTAAGAAAAGCAGCTTACTAATTTATTTTTTTTTAATGTGAACATTCCTCTGTTTTTTTGCTCCAGTATAGGGAAAACAGTCCAAAAAGAAAAACATTAAATCTGATTTTAATGTTTGTAGAAGTTGATATTCTGAGATGAAAATTCAGCCTCGGCTCTGATTTGCTCAGGCAACTGAGAACCAGAGTTAAACCTGGCTTGTGATTCTCTCAGATCTTAGAGCTATAGTAGCTATCTAGTGATACAATTAAAGAGAAATGAAGCTGAAGGTGTGAATTGGAGCCCCAACTTAATTTCTTTCTTTCTTTCTTTCCTTTTCTTTTTCTTTTTTCTTTAAGTTATAGGTGCACAGCGAAGGAGAAGCCCCAGTGCACTGGCCATTGAAGTATTTGAAGCACATTTGGGAAGTCACATTTTACAGGTACCTTTAAACGAAAAAAGGTTGCTTACATTTTGCTAGGAAAAATCCACGTGTTTAGTCTTTTTATGAAAATGCCTTTTATTGCAGCTATGTGTATGACTTGCTGTTGTATCTTGGAATTATGAAATTTTTATGAATTTATTTTTTTTCTTTTTAGAAAGCCATCCCTTGAGAGAATATTAATGAGAAAGGGAGGGCAAGTATTATTTGTGCTATAATAACTGAGATGAACGGTACTATTGAGTTGACGCACAATGTATAGTAGCTGGCTGTTCCCAGAATGATTGTGTGTGCTGCATTTGTAAGTGAACATATGTGTGTGTCTTTGGAGCTATGTTTTGTTTTTGGAAGAGCAAAGTTTTGTTGTGAAAGTATGTGACGTTTTTATGTGTTGCCAAACTTCAGTTGTTCTTTGCTTGAGTTTATGTTCATAAGTGCTTCCCACCCTGATGTTAGCTTTCCTAAAGTACCGACTTTGTTAGGGTGAGATGTTAAAGTATGTTTTTAAGTAAGAGGAGACAGATATTAATAATTTGATCTTTCCAGTGACTTTCATGAAAAATATGAGGGTGACTAGGCGTGGACCTGTAGTTATTTAGTCTTGGAAAAAATTTATGCCAAACTTAGCGCCTCACTTACTCAGAACTTTTTCTGTTAGGATTTTGCAAATCATTAACTTGACTATCATTCTGCATTGTTTCTCTTTCCAGGATAAATGTTGCCATGGCCAAAGCTTTTATTTATTTATTTATTTTTTGTACATGTAAGATTCATTTTTAACCTGGAATTGAAGAAACAGACATATTTGGGGTGTTTGGGCATCTTATTGGAAAAAGATGGTTGCTTTCCTTAGATAAGATTTGGGATAAAAACAAAGCTAAACTACAAACTCCTGTCCATTCAGAGTAATTTTTGTTAAAAAAGGTCTCTATGGTGCTTTCATTTTCTAGATAGCCAAAGTGGTACTGAATCTAGCATGTAATTTTTGAAAATATATACCCTAGAAAAACTGCTTTCATCAGATTGTCCATGGTCAAACCCCCGTGACTCTCCAAAATGGTTCCTTGGCTGACAGCTTCAGTGTCATCGAGACAGTTGTTCAAACGACAAATTCCTGGGTCTCTCCTGGACCTAGTAAATCAGGGTCTTCAGGGTGAAATCCAGGAATTTGTTACTTTTAACAACCATTTGAGATAATTTTGATGCTTTATTAGGTCTGAGATGTCACTATTCACCTTTGTAAATTTAAGGCCTGAACGGTCCTTATTTATTTGTATTTATTTTGATCTTTCTCATTTCTCCACTAATATATGTTGACATCCCACAGAACTATGTTTCCTGAACTACACCTTAGGAAATTCTATCCTGTTGTGCACATAAAGTTTTGAATTACCTTTGTAGTAGATAAGTTTCAGGGACACAGGAAGGATATTTCTTTCTGGATCTTTGCATTTTTATTTCCCTCTTCCCTATACGTTTTTGTCCAGAATCTCCATTATAAGTTGTGTATGAGTGATACCATATATACCACTGTTCCTCTGTATGTGAGGGGAGTTCGTTCCAGGACCCCTGTGGACAGAAAACTCTGTGGTTGCTCAAATTTCTAATATAAAATGACATGGTATTTGTATATAACTTATGCATGTCCTCTTCTATACTTGAAATCATCTCTAAACTATTTACAGTACCTAATACAGTGCAAATGCTATGCAAATCATTGGTGGCATGTGGCAAGTGTATGTTTTTCTTTGTGGAACTTTCTGGATTTTTTCCAAATATTTTTGATCCGTGGTTGGTTGAATCTGTGAGTACAGAGGGCCAACTGTACATTGTTAGATTCTGATGTGATCCAGGATAACTCCTATTTATATTCTGAAGCCATCGGTGCGTAAGACTTTGTCAGTGAGAGAAATGATTCCAGTGGTATCCTATTATCCTCTAAATTCTCTCTGGAAATCTTGTGTTCATTGTTTTGTAGGGAGGGGGACTTAGGAGCTGCAAGAATTTAAATCTAATTTAAAACAAAAAACTTAAGAGTGTAAATGTAAGCTCAGTGAGAGCAGTGTAGAAATGAAGAGCGACTGTTCCCAGTGCCAGTTCAACGTTGGACTCCGTTAAGAGAGTGGAGGATCTAGATGAGACTGCTGAACTCTCCTGTTCTTTGGTTTGGTCACACCTGACTTAAACAGCACTCTTGAAGGGGTATAGACAGCTGGATGTCATTTGGAGTGGAATAACTAGATGAGTGCATGAACTGGAAATCGTGTTACATGAGATGTGGCAAAGGGCGTGGTGAAGTTAAGTGTGGGAAATACATGGCATAAAAGGGACATTAATATCCTCTCTTATCTATTTGAAGGCCTCATTCCAAAAGAAGAAAAAAAAGGAGGATTAGATACATTCTGTGTCTTCAGAGTGTAGAAAAAAGAGAAAGAGATGAAAGTTGAATAGAAAAAGAAATTGCCTCCATGTAACAAAACTTGGAAATAAAGCTGTCTGCATTTCCAACACACTCAAAACCTTTAGCGTTAGAAGCATAGATGGCTTTGTAAAGATGCTTTCAAGAAAGTCAGGCATCCAAGTGTGGTTGCACTAGATAGTCTTGAAATTGTCATAGAAACTAGAAACTCCTATCTTTCGATTCTAAAACCAAAGGTTATGGAGGGGAAGAATTGTGTATGCTTCTCAAAATGATATGCTAAAATTGCAGATAGGAATGGATTGGGAAGTAGCAGTAACAAGAAGGGCTTCCTCTAGGCTGTCTGGTTAGTTGTCTTCTCTCCCAGCAGGGTAATTCTTGAACCCATAGATCTATGTACTGCATTCAAGGTTTCTCAGTAGTCTGCTTAGGTAACATGGTTTCCTTATTTTTCCTTCAGGAGGTTCCATAGTTGAATCTGGTTGATTCATGGGGCCTGATGTAAATTTTTTCTTCTTTCTCCCCTACCCTTCTTTTGTTTGTAAATATCGGGGTGGGGGAGGGGGTGGAATAAACAAACCTGTGTGGTCAACAAGGTTGGCATAGTCTCTAACATCATAGTTTACCATCATTACCAAAAAAGAAAAAGAGTCAATACTTAGTAACAACATAATTGGCTGTAGTAGGCGCATGGCTGCTCTCCTTAACTAGCTTGCAATCATTTGGTTAAAGAACCAGGAGATTCCATAAAGTGAGAAGCATCACACTGGTCAAGTATCTTACTAGAGGCCTGTGAAAGAGTGAGGCTCTGAATTTGCCACAAAGCATCAGAGAAGACCGCTCAAAGTTGTTGATGGATGAATAGGAGTTTACTAGCCAAAGACAACCAAAGAACATGGCAGGCAAAGAAATGAAGAACACAAAGCATGGAGGCAACTCATCACAGATCTTATTTGGGGACTGTTAAGGTGTTTAACTTGATGGCTGTTTCACATACACAGAGGAGCACATAAGAGATAAGATGGAGAACTTACCAGCCATATTGCACAAGCCCAGTAAGCCAAGCCAGGATGGTGTAATCAGCAATAAGCCTATGGAGAAGGCTTTCATACAAGAGAGTGACAAGATAAACCTTTGGTTTGTTTCTGGTGTTACTATTAAAATACAATCTAGGAATCCTCTGTATTATGAGAGGCTATTATAAAGAGACAATTTAGGAAACTATTATAACAGTCTAACATCCAAATTAAGATCTTATCTGAGATAGAACCTCTATGAATAGACACACAGGAATGGCACATGGTATGAATTACAGATGAAAAGCTAGGGAATGGTAGGAGTTATCAGTGATCACAGATCTTCTAGCCTGATAAAAGGTTCCCAGTGATACTCTTGCCTAAGAGAGGCTGAAAGGGGTATCTTGTTACATAACCAAATCTGTAAGAGGTAAGCAGTTGGAAAACTGAGTCTGATCTTCTAGAGAAAGATCAAGGCAAAGGGTGAAAACAGGGTGGGGCATTATTGCTTTGTGTAGATGAACGGTAGTTCAGATCAAACAGCGAGTTGCAGACAAATGGAGATCATATGGAACAAGGAGAGAAAAGGGCTGAGGCGAGGCAACCCCATACATGCCATTCCTTTAAGATGCAAATAGAAAATGGGAAAGGAGTTCAGTTTAGTATCTCAGTCGTGTCCAACTCTTTGCGACCCCGTGAACTGCAGCACGCCAGACCTCCCTGTCCATCGCCAACTCCCGGAGTTTACCCAAGCTCATGTCCATTGAGTTGATGATGCCATCCAGCCATCTCATCCTCTGTAGTCCCCTTCTCCTCCTGCCCTCAATCTTTCCCATCATCAGGGTCTTTTCCAATGAATCAGCTCTTCGCATCAGGTGGCCAAAGTATTGGAGTTTCAGCTTCAACATCAGTGCTTCCAATGAACACCCAGGACTGATCTCCTTTAGGATGGACTGGTTGGATCTCCTTGCAGTGCAAGGGACTCTCAAGAGTCTTCTCCAACACCACAGTTCAAAAGCATCAGTTCTTCGGCGCTCAGCCTTCTTCACAGTCCAACTCTCACATCCATACATGACCACAGGAAAAACCATAGCCTTGACTAGACAAACCTTTGTTGGCAAAGTAATGTCCCTGCTTTTGAATATGCTATCTAGGTTGGTCATAACTTTCCTTCCAAGGAATAAGCGTCTTTTAATTTCATGGCTGCAGTCAGCATCTGCAGTGATTTTGTAGCCCAAAAAAATAAAGTCTGACACTGTTTCCACTGTTTCCCCATCCATTTCCCATGAAGTGATGGGACCAGATGCCATGATCTTAGTTTTCTGAATGTTGAGCTTTAAGCCATCTTTTTCACTCTGCTCTTTCTCTTTCATCAAGAGGCTCTTTAGTTCTTCTTCACTTTCTGCCATAAGTATGGTGTCATCTGCATATCTGAGGTTATAGATATTTCTTGGCAGTCTTGATTCCAGCTTGTGCTTCCTCCAGCCCAGCGTTTCTCATGATGTACCCTTCATAGAAGTTAAATAAGCAGGGTGACAATATACAGCCTTGTCATACTCCTTTTGGAACCAGTCTGTTGTTCCATGTCCAGTTCTAACTGTTGCTTCCTGACCTGCATACAGATTTCTCAAGAGGCAGGTCAGGTGGTCTGGTATTCCCATCTCTTTCAGAATTTTCCACCGTTTGTTGTGATCCACACAGTCAAAGGCTTTGGCGTAGTCAATAAAGCAGAAATAGATATTTTTCTAGAATTCTCTTGCTTTTTCAATGATCCAACAGATGTTGGCAATTTGATCTCTGGTTCCTCTGCCTTTTCTAAATCCAGCTTGAAAATCTGGAAGTTCACAGTTCACGTATTGCTGAAGCCTGGCCTGAAGAATTTTGAGCATGACTTTATTAGCATGTGAGATGAGGCTCCAAAATCACTGTAGATGGTGATTGTAGCCATGAAATTAAAAGACGCTTACTCCTTGGAAGGAAAGTTATGACCAACTTAGATAGCATATTAAAAAGCAGAGATATTACTTTGCCAACAAAAGTCCGTCTAGTTAAGGCTATGGTTTGACTAGTGGTCATTATGGATGTGAGAGTTGGACTGTGAAGAAAGCTGAGTGCCCAAGAATTGATGCTTTTGAACTGTAGTGCTGGAGAAGACTCTTGCGAGTCCTTTGGACTGCAAGGAGATCCAACCAGTCTATCCTAAAGGAGACCAGTCCTGGTGTTCACTGGAAGGACTGATGCTGAGGTTGAGACACCAATACTTTGGCCACCTCATGCAAAGAGTTGACTCACTGGAAAAGACCCTGATGTTGGGAGGGATTGGGGGCAGGAGGAGAAGGGGACGACAGAGGATGAGATGGCTGGATGGCATCACCAACTTGATGCACGTGAGTTGCATGAACTCCGGGAGTTGGTGATGGACAGGGAGGCCTGGTGTGCTGCGATTCATGGGGTCGCAAAGAGTCGGACATGACTGAGCGATTGAACTGAACTGAGATGAATGCAGTTGTGTGGTAGTTTGAGCATTCTTTGACATTGCCTTTTTTAGGAATTGGAATGAAAACTGACCTTTTCCAGTCCTGTGGCCACTGCTGAGTTTTCCAAATTTGCTGACATATTGAGTGCACTTTCACAGCATCATGTTTTAGGATTTGAAATAGCTCAACTGGAATTCCATCACCTCCACTAGCTTGTTCATAGTGATGCTTCCTAAGGCCCACTTGACTTCACTTTCCAGGATGTCTGGCTCTAGGTGAGTGATCACACCATTGTGATTATCTGTGTCATGAAGATCTTTTTTGTACAGTTCTTCTGTGTATTCTTGCCATCTCTTCTTAATATCGTCTGCTTCTATTAGGTCCATACCATTTCTGCCCTTTATCAAGCCCATCTTTGCATGAAATGTTCCCTTGGTATCTCTAGTTTTCTTGAAGAGATCTCTAGTCTTTCCCATTCTACTGCTTTCCTCTATTTCTTTGCATTGATTGCTGAGGAAGGCTTTCTTATCTCTCCTTGCTATTCTTTGGAACTCTACGTTCAAATGGGTATATCTTTCCTTTTCTCCTTTGCTTTTCACTTCTCTTCTTTTCACAGCTATTTGTAGAAAGGAGTAGACAAAGATAAGAGTAAAGAACCTACCTGCCAATGCAGAAGACACAGGTTTGATCCTTGGGTCAAGAAGATCCCCTGGAGGAGGGCATGGCAACCCACCCCAGCATTTTTGCCTGGAGAATCCCATGGACAGAGGACCCTGGTGGGCTAAAGTCCATGGGATCACAAAGATTCAGCCATACCTGAAGTGACTTAGCATGCAAGGAAGAAGTATCAAGGTGACTGAGGATATAAATCCTTCAGGGGGACAAATATTGAAGAGATGTCATAGGTTTTGTCAGTTAAAGCATTGCAGTAAAATTTTTGGTTCAGAAGACAAACCTAAAAAGTGATAGAAGGTAGAAATGTTTGAATATTTGTGGTAAAGTCCAGTTTGGAGATGAGAAGATAGTGTTACAGGACAATTTTGTATTAATGTTGTTAAGAGTATGTTTATAAATCTGAGATTCATGGGGTCAAGTATTGGTCAATGATATGCTCTTTAGCAATCAACTTTTAAAAAATCAATATCAAGTGCTCATGTCTGCATTAGGAAAGGATAGGCTTCCATTATTTTTAATGGCTATATGTCATTCTATACTATGGATGTATCATTATTTAACCTTTTTTTTCCATTGAGTATTTTGATTATAAGTTTGCATTTCTAATTCATATACCAAGTAAAGTGTGTTTTAATGAGAAAGGCCTAAGCCAGGTTGATTTTAACTTAAATTTATTAAATTTTTGGTATGTATTAAGTTCTATGTATTATGCTAACTACTCTTCTTATATCATCAGTTAATACAATGTGTATCTGTGATTCAGGTACTCTGTGCATATCTTACAATTGAGTAAACTAAGATTTCTTAGAAAACTCACATAACAATTACATGACTAAACTCACATAGCTAGTTAAGTGAGAGTTGAATTTGAACCCAGGATGTTATGACTAGATTATAAATACTTGCCAAGAAATGATGAGGACCTTTTAAAAGATAGGTTATAAAAGGCAAGACTTTATATTTGTAGTGAACAGAACTAGGGGACTGATGGAAATTGGAAGGTAAAATACAGATCAGTTCTGAGCACCAGAACTGGGGCTCAGGTAACACCTCGGAATTCCCTGCACCAGGTGCCACACCTTGCTGTTCCCCATACTAGCCCCAGGGGTGTTTTGTGGACAGACATGCTAAGGACTTCTTAATTTTTGGCCCACCTATTCTATGTACTGCAGTATATGTGTTTGCCACGTGCATCGTATTGTTGTTGTTCAGTCACTAAGTCATTTCTAACTCTTTGCATCCCCATGAACTGCAGCACACCAGGCTTCCCTGTCCTTCACTATCTCCCGGAATTTGCCCAAACTCATGTCCATTGATCAGTGATGCCTTCCAACCATCTTAGCCTCTGTCATTCCCTTTTCTTCCTGCCCTCAATCTTTCCCAGCATCAGGGTGTTTTCCAGTGAGTCAGCTCTTTGCATTGGGTGGCCCGAGTATTGGAGTTTCAGCTTTGGCATCAGCCCTTCCAATGAATATTCAAGGTTGACTTCCTTTAGGATTTACTGGTTTGATCTCCTTGCAGTTCAAATGACTCTCAAGAGTCTTCTCCAGCACCACAGTTCGAAAGCATCAGGTCTTTGGCAGTCAGCTTTCTTTATGGTTCAACTCTCGCATCCATACATGACTACTGGAAAAACCATAGCTTTGACTAGACAGACTTTTGCTGGCAAAGTGATGTCTCTGCTTTTTAATATGCTGTCTAGGTTTGTCATAGCTTTTCTTCCAAGGAGCAAGTGTTTTTGATTTCATGGCTGTGGTCACCATCCACAGTAATTTTGGAGCCCAAGAAAATAAAACCTGCCACTGTTTCCATTTCTTACCCATCTGTTTGCCATGAAGTGATTTGACTAGATGCCATGATCTTAGTTTTTTGAACTAAGCCAGCTTTTTCACTCTCCTCTTTAACCTTCATCAAGAGGTTCTTTAGTTCCTATAAAGATACATCTTATTAGCCATATATTCTCTTAAGAAAATTTAGGAAGTTTTATAGATCCATTAAAATGTGACTTCTTTCCTACTGAGAGGGGTGAAATAAATATAATGGTGATTCTGTCAATATAAAAATCAACTGTTACAAAGTTATTTTCCAATGTAATGATCTAATACTGGTATACACAGGCATGGCCATGGTCCAGGCTTCATACTGTGCAGTTCTAGGGCCACCATTTGTATTATATATACTGTACCCTTACTGTAGCCTCAGGGAACCTATAGCTGTTTCAGGTATGAATTTCAGCACAGGGGCATCTTCTGCAGGAGAGGTGAGACAATCAAGGGGTGTCAGCCTCGCTGCTGCACGACTGTGAGGCAGGGGCATTGGGCCTGAGGCGTTTTAGCTGACTTTATTCTTCTGTGACTCATTGATCAGAGGAGGGGTTAGAGGCAAGGGGTCAAATTGAGAACTGTGCTGTTTGTAACAGGTGAAGTAAAAATCCCAGGCTTCCCTGGTGGCGCTAGTGGTAAAGAACCCACCTGCCGGTGCAGGAGACGCAAGAAACATGGGTTCAATCTGTGAGTCAGGAAGATCCCCTAGAGGGGGAAATGGCAACCCACTCCAGTATTCTTGCTGGAGAATTCCATGGACAGAGGAGCCTGGCAGGCAGGCTACAGTCCATGGGGCCACAGAGAGTTGGACACAACTGAGCGACTAAGCACACACAAGAAAAATCCAAGAACTTTGAGCCATTATGTGAGATCTTTTCCTAAATGTAATACTTGTGACTCAGCACTGATTTGGTTCCTGCTTTAAAAGTTCTCTCTAGGCATTATCGTTCTCACTTCATGATTCCTTAATATGAATAAAGTATAAGTGGTATTTACTTTTACTTACCCAGTTTAGAGACCAGATAGAATATTCATATTTTACTTTATCAAAGTTAACGGAACAGAAAATGGTAACAGCATCCTTGTAACTCGTAAAATTAACTAGGGGAATGACTTTCCCTTAGGTGCCAGATTTATGAATGGAGTTCTTTAATTATTTGCATGCCCTTAGCAGAAGGGTTTGAGGGGTTTTGTTTGTTTTTTCATTCTGTAAATAAAGCTTATATAATTGTTATGTGAAATTGTAGTATTGTTTTTGCATACTCCATAGTATTGCCTTGCCTCACAGGTGACAAAACAAAGCAATCAAATCAAACTTTGTATGTGGAAGATTTTTTAGGGTTTATGTTTATATTAGTCGTGAATACATTATGGTGAACTACAGAAGGGTGCCTGTTACTGACATTGAGTAATACATATCACTACTAATAACTGTTACTTATAGAGTAATTGAGGAGTGGTTTTTATTCATAACTAGTTTTGGATATTATAGTAAATGAAACTTTCTGAGTTGGATGAATAAGCTCATAAATATCCACAAGTTTATATATAAATGATATAGAATTGCAATTATTTTAAATGAAGTCTTGGGAGAATAAAAATATTTTATAAAAAATTTCCTAAAGGGAGATAGTGGTGGAAGTGTGGCACCAATGGTGTTAGTTTTGAACTTGTCTATGTTGCATGAACCCTTCTATAGCTAACTCAATAACTTTACATTATTTCTGGGTATTAAGAAATGTTTGAATTGTAGGGCATTCAAACCCCAAACTAAAAGAGAATCTCTTGAGCTGACATTGTGAGGAAAACCAAGAAAGAATCACCAAGAACATTCCAATATTATAACACCTGAGGGTCTCTCCCAGGGAGTGAATCAGAAAAGGCTGGGCAAAGGAGTTACATGACCTCTTGTCTTCCTCAGCATCACTAAGGAGATAATTGTTCTTGAAAGAATTATTTTTCAGTAGAACAACTCTCTTATAGAAGACATTGACGGTGGTCATCACCTTAGCAGACCAGTGTAACTAAAGTGTATATTTTCTTAAAATGGATGGGGAACAGGGATCTCAAATGTTGCTATTTTTGTATTTGATAGGTTAAGTCATCAGAGATTTGCATGTATAAAATGGATGACACTACAGACTTCAGTGAAATGTCAGATTTCAATCCTGTGGTTTTTCTTCTTTTAATACCTTCGACCATGGATTAGAGAGTAGAAGTAAAAGAAGAGCCTAGGTTTAAAAGAGAATGCTGTGAATCAGATTTAGAACAAAATAATGTTAGAATGTATGTTTAAATTTATATGCTTCCATTTTTAATCATAGTTTGAAGATAGTTTAAGGATATACCCTGGAATCATGGTTGGTTTACATACTGTTTTGGTCCTGCAGAATTCTTTTTAAGATAAACGAGAAAGTATAGGTTCTTTATCAGAAATATTTAAAAATTTGTGGTCAGTGTAATAAGGGAAACAAAATATCTTGTGACACTTTATATTTCTGTTAACATTTACATATTTCTAGTGACAGCACCGCTTCAGTGTCTTGAGACCCACTCAATTGTAGAAGACTAAGAAGATTCTTTAGAGAAATTAGGTTATAGGCAAAAGAGCTACTTACAGTCATGTTGGGGTGAGGCTGGAGAATGCAACATCTGTTATTAGCATCTTGTTTCATTGGATCCAGCAAGAGACAATAAAAGATTGACTAGTACAATTCAAATATCTGGGCAGAGAAAAGTGAGTAATACCTAAAACAGCTCAAGAACTGACTAATACGAACATAAAAATTATTACTTAAGGTGTTGCCTAGCCAAGTCAACATCACATTTTACATTTAATAGCAATGTTTTCAAAAGACTTTTGTGAGAGAGAATGATACATTAAGTGTATTTTCTATTGGAATTTCACTCTTATTATTTTATTGGAACTTACAAGTATTAAAGAAATGATCAACTCTAGGAAAGGTTCATCTTACTCCTTATGGCCCTTGATGGCAAAGTGGTATCCTGCTTGACATCAGTACTAAAATAAAATAAAATTCAACTAATAGAGGCATTCTCTAGCTATAAAACAGGAAAGAGAAAAAGGGGAGTGACCCTGCAGTTTCCCTATGATCCAGAATGGTAAGAAAATGTAAAACTAAATATAGAAAAGAGAAAGTTAGTGAATATATTTGCATATGCAAATTAGCTTAATTGATACTGCTTGCCTCTACAGGGATTTTTCATTACAAACTGGAGTGCTACATTGTTCAGCTCATATTGAGTAATTTAGTAACTAATGAGACCAGTTTGCACTAATTTGCATATGATAAATGAGCTTAATTGCAGTAAATAACTTGGAGGCATAATTACTTAATTTTCCTGTGTTGCACGGCTTTTAAGTTCACGTATGAACAACTCAAGATAATTTTGCATATTTAAATTAGTTGCTTTTAAATTTTCTTGGACAAAAAAAAAAAAGGAACACACCTTATCAATTGAGCTGTAAAACAATTGTATGTAAGGTTTAGTGTATTTTTATTTAAAAAGAAAGGAGAGAGAGGCAGAGATTTGTTGTTCTCCTCTCCTATATCCTTACCTCAGATTAGATATCAGCATTGACATTAGGAAAATGTTTTTCATGTTGGAAGTTAATTCACAATTTCTGTTAGTAACTGACCTGGGCGAAGACTGAAATGTATATATGAGTGAATCATAAGTTTTAAAGTAGGGTTCATTACACAGATGCGTTTTGTCCCTTATTTAATTTGGCGAGCTCATATCTGACGAGTCAGCTGGCTCTGCTGTCTTCCTGTCTTCTAAGTTGCTGAGCTTTGATGACACAGCATCACTCTGACCTTAGCGTGTATTTTCTATCTCAGTTAACACTTCATCTGTATGAAATTGGTTTCATTGGAGAATCTCAGTGTGGTTTGGCCAAAATCATCTCACTGATCTTCACATGAACTCAAGAATATATGTTTTATCAAATCTCCATTCTCAAAATTGAAAAACTGAAGCACAGAGGATGACTACTAAATCATGATTTTACAATACTATATTGCCTTAGAATGTCACTTGTGAGAAAAAAGTATGATATTATTCAGAATTAACTTCTTAAGTCATATAAAATCATATTCATAATTGAGTATGAGAAAATATTTTGTGGTTGTGAAAGTTTAAAAGCGGTCATTTAAAAAATCATTGCTCCTTTAATTCATTGTATGAAAAGCAGAAGGAGGTGTTAGGGTTATTTACTTGCCACAATCTGGAAAAATAACTCCTGAAATTTTTCTTGAAAAGACTCAAATCCCATTAAATTTGGTATAAGCATCCTACATCCTTCAGAGATGGGCCAAAACAAGTACTAAGTATAGTATATCCCAAGTGTAAAGTTTGAATCCTTCATGTCGTAGGTGCTCAGGAAGTAACTGATGAGTAAATGAATGAACAAATAGAGTCTTACTGAAGTCACATTGAACCCCAGAACTAGAGCCCCCTTTCAGCTCTGTGTTCCAGCCCTGTTTTTTTTTTTTTTTAGTTGGAGGCTAATTACTTTACAATATCGTGGTGGTTTTTGCCATACATTGACATGAATCAGCCATGGGTGTCCATGTGTTCCCCATCCTGAATTCCCCTCCCTCCTCCCTCCGCATCCCATCCCTCTGGGTCATCCCAGTGCACCAGCCCTGAGCACCCTGTCTCATGCATCGAACCTGGACTGGCGATCTATTTCACATATGATAATATATATGTTTCAATGCTATTCTCTTGAATCATCCCACCCTCGCCTTCTCCCACAGAGTCCAAAAGACTGCTCTATACATCTGTGTCTCTTTTGCTGTCTCTCATATAGGGTCATCGTTACCATCTTTCTAAATTTCATATATATGTGTTAATATACTGTATTGGTGTTTTTCTTTCTGACTTACTTCTCTCTGTATAATAAGCTCCAGTTTCATCCACCTCATTAGAACTGACTCAAATGCATTCTTTTTATAGTCCAGCCCTGTTTTTAATCCATGTTTTCTAGGTAGGTGGCAGAGTATGGTAGATTCTTTTTGTGCATGTACTTTGGCATCCAGCCACTTTGAGCTCACATCCTGATGTGCTAACCTACTGACTGTGAGCCCCTTGCTAAGACAGCCTCTTGTTCTCTCTAAGCCTCAATTTCTTCATCTTTAAAAAATAGAGAAAATAGTAGTAAAATGTCTCCTGATAGGCATGTTGTGAGGATTGAAGGAGATAGTGTAGTTAAACATGTTTAGTACAAAACCTGGCATGTAGAAGGTGTTTAATAAACATCTGCTAGTATTTCTGTCTATATGTTGTATAGTTCAGAAAAATGGCCAAGTTTTTAAAGAAAAATGTTCATGCTTATCAGGAGTATTACCACACGGGAATATGGGAGTGTTATCAATAAAAATCCTCTTAGATTTAAAGTAAGATAAATAAATTTCATTGAACACAATCTGAATTATCTGTTTAGCATAGCATAGCATCAATAAAAATCCTCTTAGATTTAAAGTAAGATAAATAAATTTCATTGAACACAATCTGAATTATCTGTTTACATAAATGGTATCTATATTTACTGGGCTTCCCAGGGGGCACAGTGGATTGGGTTGCCATTTCCCCCTCCAGGGTATCTTCCTGACCCAGGGATTGAACCCGTGTCTCCTGCATCTCCTGCATTGGCAGGTAGATTCTTTACCACTGAGCCAACTGACTATAACTAGTACTGATTATAAGTGGGGACTTTCTCATCACAAAATTGGTTATCTCAAGTAACCAGGATCTAGGAAATGAGACAATAACTTTAAAAATACTAAACTGAAGCTTCAGTTTAGTAAATATTTACCGAGTACCTAGTTTGATCAGAGAACAGAGAAAATACCAAGATACAAAGGCGAGTCATGGTTTTGCCTCTCAGCATTCCCACTGTGAACAGAAAAGACCAAACACAAAGCAGACAAACATGATTCAGTGTAACGTAGACTAGTGGCTTCGAATCCCTGCCCTTAGTTATGTGGACTTGGGCGGTTTATTTAAACTCTCTAAATCTTACTTTCCTCCACCCTAAATGGAGATGGTAGCAGTCCTTCCCTCAGAGATGGCTGTGAGAATTAGAGATGCTCACACAGTGCCTGGCACATCGTGATCGTTCTGCAAACGTTGGCCATGGGTGACAGGCTGCACCCTGCAAGTTGCCCAGCTTGGGGCTGATCAGTGAGCACGTCCTGTGGCTGCAAACTTAAAATCACACAGCTCATCCACCGTGATACACACACAATAAGTTTGATTTTCATGTGCATCTCTGGGGGGTGGGGTTGGTAGTTGAGTGTCCTATCCTCACACCTACATTCTCCCAGTGTGGTCACATAGGGTAAGACTAGGGGAAGGGAGGAAAATAGGGCAACGGTATCATTGTGGTTGAGCAGTTTTTGTTTGGGGCCTGCTAATAGGAAGATTGTTTGCAAAGTGTGGGAACATATCTTTATTCTTTCTCCGGCACTAAGGGTGGCCAAATTATTTGGAGATTAAAGCAGAACAGAAAGATAATTATACTTTCAATTTTTAAATGTGGTTAGAGGTCTTAGAAATTCTTAGGGTTATGTGTCAAATAGGAATGTGAATAATTACTTGATGATAAAGATATTTGCAAATCTGGGCCAGATTCTTTTTATTTCGGCTTTAGAATAGTCCTTGGTGGCAGTAAATATTATATTCTTGTTACCAGCATCAGTTAGGGATGACAGAGAATAGGGTGACAGCAGCTGATTATCATTTATTGGGAACCCTCAGTCAGGATGGCTAGGTTTGCTTTCTCATCTGAATCTCCAGAACTTCACAAGTCTTTTGGGTTTGAAGAAGGTTTGGGGATGGGAGTTCTATGGGTAATGTGCTTTGTTTTCCAAACTGGGCTGATGGAAGATGTCCGTGAATATCTGGGAATAGTCAGTAAGTCGTGTCCAACTCTTTGCGACACCATGAACTGCAGTACTCCCTGTCCTTCACCATCTCCCAGAGTTTGTTCAAACTCATGTCCATTGAGTCAGTGATACCATCCAACCTTATCATCCTCTGCCACCCCCCTGCTCCTGCCCTCAATCTTTCCCAGCACTGGGGTCTTTAACAGTAGTAGTCAACAAAATACACTTGGGAAATTCTGGCTTAGAAGAATCAAATCCAAATTAATTTAAGGTATTTTAAAAATCTCTAAGAGCTAAATTGAACACATAATTGAACAATGTTTACACGATAATATCAGATCTATAATCAGCTTCAATAGCTTTTTTTTCCAGAGAATTTTATTTTATTATTTTAACCCATTTTATATTGGATTATATAGCTGACTTACAATACTGTGTTAGTTTCAGGTGTACACCCATTAGTTTTCAGATTTTTTCCATTTAGGTTGTTATAGAGTACTGAGTAGAGTTCCCTGTGCTATACAGTAGATCCTTATTGAGTCTACTAACTTTTTTAAAACAAAGATTATTACAAAAGAATCCTCTGTATATAGTTGTCCTTTGTGTGTGTGCATGCACATATGCACACATGTGTGGTCAAGTTTTAAAAATAGTTTTTTTTTTTTTTTTAACTTTACAATGTAAAAGTAGAAAATAAAGAATATGTAGAAAGGTCAAAAACTGTAGGCAAGCAAAATCAAAAAAATAAAAGTCAGGTATTTCTCCATCCTCTGAGGTTCTGTTTTGTTTGTTTATCTGTAAATCATCCAAAATGGGATTGTGATCCTTGTCTCCTGAAAGCAGTTTTGGAAGGAATAGCTGATGTTAAGAGAGAAACTATACATCAGTCATGGATGATACATGCTCGCAAATGGTTTTCTTCTTCTGAGACTGATGTGGGTGATATTATAACTACTGAAGACCCCAGGAACCAAGAGCTGTAGGCAACGGTGATAAGACAGCACTATCAGGGTCCTGCTAAGGGGTCCCGGGATAACCACCAACCTCCATCCTCCCTCTGCTGCAGGCATGGACCTATGAGCCAGCCTAGGAGCTGGGTCACATGTCCCCTGATCACCAAGATTCCAGCTGTTTTTATTAACATCCAGTAGCACCTTATAAGGGCTTCCCAGGTGGCACGACTGGTAAAGAACCCGCCTGCCAGTGCAGGAGACAAAAGAGACATGGGTTCAATCCCAAGGTCAGGAAGACTCCCTGGAGAAGGAAATGACTACCCACTCCAGTATTCTAGCTTGGAGAATTCCATGGACCGAGGAGCCTGGTGGGCTACAGTCCATGGGGTTGTAAAAGAGTCGGACAAGACTGAGCAACTAAACGACCTAAGTACCTTGTAAATATCACTTCCCAGACACCTGCCAACCCAGGATCTAATGATTTAGGACTGAATGGTAAGGAATTCATGTGGCAGTGTTGTTTTGTAATAGCAGAATAGAACTCTGCCGGAGGACAGAAAAAGTCATACCATTTGTTTTATCTCTGTTGGGAAAAATAAACATTAGGGTAAATTAGTTGAAAATATTATAAACATTTGTTATTTTGATTGAATAAAATGTGTAACTGATGGTTGAATTGCCCACAAAGAAGAGCCTAGTCAAATGCCCATGAGACCAGATAACTGCTGTAGGAATTGTCAGGTCAGAGCAGCTGTTTCCCTCATTTCCAAAGATATAAAAAGTGCAGGTGACCCTTTAGGCCATCAGAAAAATACTCTCTGAAATAATCCACTCTCATACTTCATTTTAAGGTGATGCAATGTTTTAGTAAATTTAGTCTGGTATAGTGATTAGACCAAGGGTAGAATTGACCTAAAGAAACAGAAAATTCTTTTTTTGTAAGTGGCAAGCCTGCGAGTTCTACATAAATACAAAGGCAAATGATAATATCAGTGACTATTTTAATTGCATCTTTAATCCATAAGGATAGTTCAATGACATTTTAAATTATACTTTTAGAATTGTAGTCACATAGGAGATAAAACTCAGTAACTATTTAATAATGCATACTGAGATCAACTGTATCCTCTCTTGAGATCACATTTAGGTGGACTGAATGTAAAAGTCCAATCAATCCAGAATTTAGACAGCATTTAATCTTCTGGAAGGCATTGTTGAGTCTTTCTAAAGTACCCAGGCTTGGTTCCTTGAGTCGGTAGCAGTTTTCTCTGCTGAATGATTAGTTTCATTACATTCTCAGCTAAACTGTATTATTTTTTATATGGAGTTGGATTGTTGTAGATCAAACTATTCTCCGTACTAGAAGATTACTGATCCATTTGGGGAATTTATGCTGCAAGTTGGTTATTAATTGATAGTTACTTAACCTGGCTTTCCTTGAAGACGACAGTATAGTTAGGTTGTGTTTAGTGGGGAAAATTTTTAGGCTGAAATAAAGCAATCCCTTTCAAGGACATATCTTCTACTGAAATTGGCAGGATACCTCAGTCACTACTGCTCTTTATATCATCACTGTTAAGTATCTAAAGGATTCTATTTGAATAATGGAATTTCTGTATAGAGAAGACTGATTCTGCTAAGAACATGTAAAAGTAAGGAACTTCTGGATTCTCTAAAATCGAAAGATTAAAATTGTATATAAACAGAAAGTCATCTGATCTCAGTTCCCTGGATACAGATTTAAAATACAGAACTATGCAAAAGTTTGGGAAATAATAACATTGTATTAGTACACATTTGTTGAGACAGTCTGTATCAGGCACTCACTGAGTGAGCTGCTTACATGCATAATCTCAATTGATCCCCTCACTTATCTTTTGGATTAGATACAGTTATTATTTCCATTTTAAGGATAGAACTGAAGTTCAGAGTGGGAAAGTGACTTGATGAGTAGCTAGTAGCTGTTAGTAGCTGGCACAGCTGGGATTGGAACCCAGAAGTGGAAATGGGAAAGAGATAGAGAAAGGAATTATAAGGGAAATATTAGGTATTAAATTGCTTTACAGTTGAAGTTTTTGAAGTGACATACTTTAAGTTATGGTTTGAATGGAAACTAGAGGATATGCACTTTAGTTTAATAAAGAAATATTTGCCCTGAGCAGAAGACAACATTTTAAAGCTTGTCATTTCATTGCTGGGAAAGTATTTGAGGAAAATGACATGGCTTAGCCCTGGTTGCTGACCATTTTGTTGTCTCCTGCTGAGACTTGCCATTTCCATAGCCAGTGGGCTGTATTGAGTCAGACAGAAGCAATAGGTCATTAACAGAAATGGAGACTTGGGGCAGCCTACAGAGGCTGAAAGAGAGGGAAAATCATTTTGGACTACATCAACAAATCTGTGTCTAATAGCATCCATGCAACTATGTTTGGAGAGGTTAGCCTGATTTTCAGGGAAACTTAGGAAGCTTTAAAAAGCACAAAATGATTTTTTCCCAAAGAGTGTCATGTTTAACATGAAAATATGAGTGCAAGAGGATGCTCTAACTTCTTTCAACATGCTGCATTTCCCCTTTTCATCACACTCATTGAAAATAACTGTTTAAAACTCATTTACTTAACAGAAAATACAGATTTTATTTTTCTACTGATATCTACATTAACCTTGAGATCTATAATTTACAGCATTAATCTAAATAGACATTAGATTATTTCTATTGATGAATATCTTAATTATGTATGTTTTCTCAATACTTGGCAATTCTTCTGGATTATTGAAATTAGGATGGGGGCAGGTTTTGCCACTGATATGATATTACTTTTGGTATTGGTGAGGTTATTCATCTTGAAAATATGTATAACTAGCCTCTGAAATGGAGAAGGCAACGGCAACCCACTCCAGTACTCTTGCCTGGAAAATCCCATGGATGGAGGAGCCTGGAAGGCTATAGTCCATGGGGTCACTAAGAGTCAGACATAACTGAGTGGCTTCACTTTCACTTTTCACTTTCATGCATTGGGGAAGGAAATGGCAACCCACTCCAGTGTTCTTGCCTGGAGAATCCCAGGGATAGGGGAGCCTGGTGGGCTGCCATGTATGGGGTCACACAGAGTCAGACATGACTGAAGCGACTTAGCAGCAGCAGCCTCTGAAATGTAGACCAGTTTAGCAGGGGCTGGGAGATTGCCAGGAGAAATATCAATAACATCAGATATGCATATGACACCACCCTTGTGGCAGAAAATTAAGAACTAAAGAGCCTCTTGATGAAAGTGAAAGGAGAGTGAAAAAGCTGGCTTAAAACTCAACATTAAGAAAACTAAGATCATGGCATCCGGTCCCATCAGTTCATGGCAAATAGATGGGGAAACAATGGAAACAGTGAGAGACTTTATTTTCTTGGGCTCCAAAATCACTGCAGATGGTGACTGCAGCCATGAAATTAAAAGACGATTTCTCCTTGGAAGAAAAACTATGACCAACCTAGACAGCATACTAAAAAGCAGAGACATTACTTTGCCAACAAAAGTTCATCTAGTCAAAGCTGTAGTTTTTCTAGTAGTCATGTATGGATGTGAGAGTTGAACTATAAAGAAATCTGAGCACCAAAGAATTAATGTTTTTGAACTGTGGCATTGGAGAAGACTCTTGAGAGTCCTTTGGACTGCAAGGAGATCCAACCAGTCCATCCTAAAGGAAATCAGTCCTGAATATTCATGGGAAGATCTGATGTTGAAACAGAAACTCCAATACTTTGGCCACCTGATGTGAAGAACTGACTCATTTGAAAAGACCCTGATGCTGGGAAAGATTGAAGGTGGAAGGAGAAGGGGACGACAGAGGATAAGATGGTTGGATGGCATCACTGACTCTATGGACATGAGTTTGAGTAAGCTCCAGGAGTTGGTGATAGACAGGGAAGCCTGGCGTGCTGTAGTCCATGGGGTCACAGGGAGTTGGACATGACTGAGCAAGTGAACTTGGCAGGGGCAGGAAAAATATAGACCCTGACTACTGACATTGAACAAGTATTCAATGACAGCTTGCTATACCAAATACAGATTGAGAGAATATTTAGACGTTGTTCCTTTCCTCAGAGAATTTCCAATGAATTTCTGTATCCTCATCTGGAATGATGGGACTTCCCAGGAGGCACTAGTGGTAAAGAACCCGCCTGCCAATGCAGGAGGTTTAAGAGACACAAGTTCAATTCCTAGATTGGGAAGACCCCTGGAGGAGGGCATGGTAATCCACTCTGGCATTCTTGCCTGGAGAATCCCTGGACTGAGGAGCTTGGTGAGCTACAGTCCATGGGGGTTGCAAAGAGTCATACATGACTGAAGGGACACACACTGGAATGCTAGGTGCAGGTCTAGAGGCAGGATCCTGAATTCCAGTGATTGCATTTACAATTGAGTAAAGCTTAGGAAATGCAATACTGTTTTCAGGACCAGCTATCATTTATATACTTAAAAATCCCCCCATTTAGATATATATGAACATACCCATGTGTGATTTTTAGGGGAAAAAATTCCAAAATAATTGCATATATGTTTTGTGTCTCATGCTAGATCATAAGCAACTCAAAAATGAGGATAATGTCTTGTTCATCTTTGTGTCTTATGCTGTGTTATGTGCTGAATAGGTACTTGATAACGTTTGTAAAAGGACTGAAATTTGTATAAAGAATGCATGTAACTTCTAACAGATTGATCATTACTTGACTGTCATGTTTGGGGCAGTGTTATTAAGAAGTCAATGATAGTGATACTCAATGACTCCAAGATGTATTCTTATCACTTGTAGACATTTACATGCTGGGCTTCTAGTAGGGTTAATGCATTATGTTACACCAAGTCCCTGATCACCAATGTGAGAATGTCCTTCTCAGCCACGAGGTCATTAAAGAGAACACAGTCCCATCATAATGTCATTTTCCCTTTAATTTTCTGATTATTTACATTCTGCTTGGCCCTAATTATGAATACCTTTAATTGCTTTATCACAGTGATGATTAACTGTGCCCAAGTCAAACCCCTTTGAAAGAGAGGACGAATCCTTCTAAAGACTTGTGCATGACTACACTTAGGAAGAATATTAAACAAAGAAATAGAGGTGTTTCAACTTCATGAAGGCTGGTCAGCTTTTCTACATTCCTGAAATACTCAGGGGTGATTTTTATTCCTGGGTTTTTCAGAACTAGGAAAATTTAATCTTCTGTTTTTCCCGCAAATATGTTATAGTCTTCTGCTTTATTTACATTAATCATTCTTCCAGAAGACAATATTAGAAATAAAATACATGCCAGCTGTTTTCTAGTGTATTAAAGAAAAAAACTAAAAAGCAAAATAAACTTTGAGATCTGCATACTATCACTGAAGGAGTAAATGGCTGTGTTTGTCTCTGTTGTTTTACACTTACATGTATAAAATAGCAATGATTGAGATTTTTAATATTTTATAAATTAGGTTTGAAACACCAAATGCAGGTTATTTCTTGCTGAAATGCTTGGTAGCAATCAAGTTCAGTTTAAGCAATGTGCAATAGTTGATAAAAGTGGCTAGCTTTCATTTTTAAATGAAAGCACCAACCTTAGGATACTCAAAGTATTAAAACCTGGAGATCATGTATTTTAATTCTGCGTTTTGATTCAATTTTTGTAAAATGGACAGACTCTGAGACTTTATTTTCAGATCAAATTATTTAAAGCATGCAGTATTATTTTAAAGTTTCTGTGTCTTTTAAAACAATCTCATGGCACAAAAGTATGGAAGTGTGAGTCGCTCAGTTGTGTCTGACTCTTTGCGACCCCATGGACTGTAGCCCACCAGCCTCCTCTGTCCATGGGATTTTCCAGGCAAGAATACTGGAGTGGATTGCCTTTTCCTTCTCCAGGGGATCTTCCTGACCCAGGGATCAAACCCGGGTCTCCTGCATTGCAGGCAGAGTCATGGCATGGTATTTATTTAAATCTTACATTTTATGTTCCTCACAAAAGTACCAGGTGTGCATTTTATGTTGACATCTATCACCTAGCAATATGATGGAAATCATAGCTGTCAAACAAAGCTCGTTTCTCCTGGTTCTTTCTCAGTGAGGCATGGCCACGCCTTGGAGATGAGGATGGAGATTCTGTTCATCACTTGCTAAGGAGTAGGTTTGGCCTAAGGAGAAAGAAGGGTCTTTGCTTTGGGAAAGCTGGCACAGATGACCAAGACATGTCATTGTCAATTTATTACCAAGCTATTATTTCTCCCTGGAGGAAGGCTTTAACATTTTTAATCTATGGTGATTCACACTTGGGAAGCATCTCTTTTTCTCATTTTGTTACTCCCACCTGGAAGGAAACGTTTATCTGGGGGTTCATTTGCAAAGGAGCAAGCGAAGAGAGGTGATGTGGAGATGAAGACCTTCCCTTGCCTTTGTTGGGGTAGGTGCCTGTGACACACAGCTGTTCCCGAGCTGTGGGGGAAGCCACCACAGAATCAGAAACACTCACACAAGTGTATCTGCCTTTGTGCATTTTCTCTTCATGCTAATTGCCTCTGTTGGAAACTTGGTGCATGCAAGTATAAGCTTACCTATACCTGTTTTAGACACTGTGCCCCGTGTTTCTAATCACTGGAGGTTAAAATTAAGCATTGAAGAAATAGCACTGATATTTTTTCCCATTCCCCTTGGTAGACGTTGGTACAAAAAGCTGACAAAACAGGTAAATTTCCTGGTGTGCTGTGGTGTAAGGTGATTATCTGGCTTATTGTTTTCAAACACACTGAAGTCTAGGAAGCACCAGTGAGCACAACAGGGCGGGAACAGACTGACCCCCAGCAGAGAAACAATCAGGTCGAGCAGAACCTTCAGCTGTGGGGCCAGGGAAGAAAAGCTGACATCCAGATGCCAGTGCTTTGGCAATCTTATCTGGAGTTGCACATATGGATCCTGCATCTGCTCGGGTTATGCCAGCAGTCGGCAGCCAAGTTGATACAGCTACCATGGCAAGAGCAGGCAGAGGCACAGCTATATGTCCGGGTCTCTCTGCTGAGACAGCTGTCAGAAGCCATGATGTCGGCCTTATGATAGCTAATTTTCAGAGGATCAGTGTGGCTCTTTGAGTGATAGATTTCAAGAGCCCTCACTAGGTCATTTCTGAATGGCCATCTTTGGGGGAATGTGGCGGGGGGTGAGGCAGGCACACCTAGGTAAGTGTGTATGCACAATGAGCACATACATAATTGTGCTTTGGCGGGGGTAGGGGGGCTGACATACTAGTGCTCAAGGAAAAGTAAACCAAAGATTTTGGACAATGATTTAAACCAGTGCATGGTGAATACACTCTTGATGTATATATTCTATCATAGGAAGTTGGTTAATCTAACAGTGACCGTAACCAATTTGTTTCCTCTTTTAGGTGAAAAAAGAGAGAGGCTTAGTCCATAAAATTTGAGTATCTGCCTTTCAATAAGCACATTTCTTATTTCATCATAATCGCCTCAATAGGAAGCTGAGTGACTGAACATCAAAAATTCATATTATCATCTCTTTCATTCCCTCGGAACCCTTCTTAAAAAGAGAGAGGAACAGGTTTATCTCTTCTTATTATCTCAAGTCAGTATCTTGAACAGGAATAACCAATGGGCAAGTGTTTTCACTTGGGGCCAATTTATATATCTACTTGCAATTCCAAACATTTTTTTATGTAACTTTCCATCTTTACTGAAATCATCAATTCCTGGTAGGTAACTGGTTAGGTGTAAGAGAAAAGAATGATTTGTTCTTTATTTTTCTCTGTATTGGGAACTTATTTATCAACAGTTTTGGTGACATTTGTTAAATTGCATTGTTTATTTTATTATAATTACTTTCCAGTTGAGTTGTGAAAACATTTACTAAGCTTGCCTGTAGAAGTTCACAGGCTTTGGAAAACAATGCTTAACAGTAACGGACATTAATGGAATCACTTTGACATTGGCACCTACTGTTCATAACGATGTATTCTAACTTCTCTTTTGCAACTAGATGATCTGGTGAGGGAAGCATGCACTCTTAGCATTAATGGCATCCTAGATCATTCTTAAATGCATGTTGTCAGTCTTGGTCTTGGCTGTGGTCACATCTGTAGTATTCCTGTTGATCTAACATGTGCTGCCAGGCTTGATTTAGTCTGGCCCCTTGATCTTAACTTGTAAGCATTGATGTTGAGGAGAAACCAACAAGGGACGTGGACTTCAAATGGCTTGCCTCTCAAGTTAGGAAGGGGGCAATGGCCTCATAATTTTTGCTATAACTCAGAGTTTCACACATATTTATATACTTTTCCTGCCCAGAATTTGGTCTATGAATAATGGTAGTCATCAGGTAAATAATGGTAAGTTTTAGCTATCTCACAAGCTAATGCCCTAGAATATCCTGTCCCTGCAGAGAACGCCTATCCTAGCGTCCACAAATGTAGCCCACTATTGGGGTTGAGTGTTTAGGTTAGTACTTGGCCCACATAAAGCAAAATACATTCTCTCCTCCAACTTTACCCCTAATGCTGGCAAAATTCAGAGGTCTGGAGTTGACCCAGGGAGAACCTCTGCACTCCTGTCCAGTCACAGTATTAGATTGTCCATTTTTCTGGCCTAAATGATTGGTAATAGAGGGAGATTCCCCCAGGCTGTCACACATACCAAGTATATCAGGAGGCCAGCAAAGCAAGTCCAACTCACGCATCCAGATGCAGAAATGTAATGGTCTGGGGCGCCCTGCACTCATCCCTAAGTCCACAGAGCAGGAAGGACAAGAGGGGAAGAGCTAAGGGAAGAGATGATGCCAGGTGCTCCCCCAACTTCCCAAAGGAAAGGATTGGTGTAGTGGTAGGTTCCACATCACTAGTGCCTCTCAATGAAATAACAATCTGTTCGTCACTCATCTGCATGCCAATCCATCATGTGGGCATTTATGTAATTATTTATTGAGTGCTAGACCCTGCAATTAGAGGCTGCAAATACCAAGAAGTAATTATGGTCCTTGTTCTTATGAACTTTGCCAGTCAGGCTAAGGAAGTAAATATAGAAATAAAGTCACGGAAAACTCAGAGTAAAGGAAACCTTGAAGGATAAGATTGAGTTCTCCACTGAGAATCAGAGAAGATGCCACAGACAGTGGGATCCTTGAGCAGGGCTTGATGGATGAGTGTGGTTCTACCAAGTAGAAAAGGGTAGAAAGACACCCCAGGTGGAGAAAATGGCATGAACAGAAGTTCAGGGCTTTGCAAAGATGTTAAGAAGTAGTTCTGTGGGGGATACGGCCTGAGGACTATAGAAGAGTTAGTGTTGGCGTTCTACTCTTTTTTTTTTCTTTATTTTATTTTATTTGGAATGTAGTTGATTTACAGTGTTGTGTTAGTTTCAGGTGTGCAGCAAAATGAATCAGTTATACATATACACGGGCTTCACAGGTAGGAGACCAAGAGACGAGGGTTTGATCCCTGGGTCAGGAAGAGTCCCTGGAATAAGAAATGGCACCCTGCTCCAGTATTCTTGCCTGGAAAAGTCCATGGACAGAGGAGCCTGGAGGACTACAGTCTGTGGGGCCCACAAAAAAGTCAGACACGACTGAGCGACTGAACCAGTACACACATATACATACACATACATACATATACATATACACACTCTTTTTTAGATCCTTTTCCCATATAGGCGTTACAGAGTATTGAGTAGACTTTCCCGTCCTATACAGTAAGTCCTTATTAGTTCTGTATTTTATATAGAGTAGTGTGTATATCTCAATCCCAAGCTTCTATTCCCCCCCCCTCTGGTAAGCAGGGGTAGTTCGTTTTCTATATCTCTAATTTTATTTCTGTTTTGTAGATAAGTTCATTTGTACCCTTTTTTTCTTTTTTAGATTCTGTGTATAAGCAATGTCATATGATGTATGTCTTTCCCTGACTTACTTCACTTAGTATGATCATCTCTGGGTCCATCCATGTTGCTGCAAATGGCATTATTTTGTTCTTTTCACGACTGAGTAATATTCCATTGTATGTATGTACCACATCTTCTTTTTCCATTCCTCTGTTGATGGACACTCAAGTTGCTTCCATGTCTTGGCTGTTGTAAACAGGGCTGCAGTGAACATTGGCGTGCATGTATTTTTTTGAAAAAACACTTATTGAATGCTTGTTTGTGCTATTGAGAGCTGGGTCCTGGGGATATTGAGTAAGACATCTCCCTCCTTCACGGAACATACGCATAAGGGAGAGGGCCATTCAGATAGTGACTTCAGCACAGCAGGTAAAAGAGAGTCAGGAGGGGAGTCTAGTTGAAATCAAATGCCAGTGCTTAGGGATTGACTTTACCCTGAAGGCAGTGGAGAGCCATGAAAAAAATTAAACCTGAAGGCTTAATTGGGATCTCCCTGGGAGTAAATAGGAGAGGAAAAAGAGCATGCAGGCAGGGGGACAACCAGCAGCAGTCAGGACAGTCTCAGGCAAAGGTGATAAGCCTGACCTGGGGGGTGATGGTGAGGTTACAGTAGAGACAGAGTTGGGAGATGTTTCAGGGAAAAAATCATCTTATTGCACTTTACCGGCTGGGAAACTAAAGTTTAGAAAGGTTAAATAACCCTTTCTAACATAGAAATAGCAAATGGTAGAGCTCAAGTTTGAACCCAGAGAACCTGTTAGGGAGACTGTGCTCTGTGTAGTACTTACGAGGAAATCTCACTTTTTTAAAAAACTTTTTAAAATTAATTAATTAATTTTAATTGGAGGATAATTACTTTATAATATTGTGACGGTTTTTGCCATACATCAACATGAATTGGCCACAGGTATACATGTGTCCCCCACCTCACCCTGAATCCCCCTCCCACCCCCCTCCTCAGATCTCACATTTTAAGACAGATTTTCATCATATCTATTTCACAGGATGCTGTGAGAATTAAATAATATAATCCACGACAATCCCTTTGTGCAATGCCTGGCAAATAGTAAGGGCTTCAAATCTGGTGCCTTTATTACTGTTTTTATCATCACCATTCTTGGATCTCACCTTTATGGTGTATATCACCCCTACTTATGCAGTAGACCCTTAAGCTTCACAGAGCTAATGAAAGGAACAATCTTGCAAAAGACACTGTAGAGTATTCTGTCCTTAAAAAGGCAGATGTCTTGGTCAAGATATAGAGCACACTCTTGCCAAGACTGTATAATGAGGTAAAGAATGATAACACTTTAAAACAAAGTGAGGGATCATTGTTAATTCATTTGGAATATAAAAATATTAATCATCTGGAGCAAATGTTATGAAACATTCTACCATAGGTACTTTATTTTAGAAATTATACGTATACTTTTAGTAATGACCAAGTCTCTTCTCTCAAGAAACCTTTGAAACCAGCTTGACCACAGGACAGGTGGAACCTGCCATGAGAATGCAATAGGGATAATTCCCTGGCCTTCCTTGTCACCTCAAAATCTGTGCATTATTAGAAAAGGAACTTCATATTAAATTCTAAGTTCACCCTCAAAAGTGAAAGAACTGAACAGCTCAGGTCTGTTCTTCTTCATCTTGTCATTTATGGAATGGCACTGCTGTAGCCCTTGAATCGAGTAGGGCTGCAATGATTTTAGCAGGGGCTGCTGCAATCTTAATTTTATGGAATAAATTTTAGTGTGACATTAAGAGGAAGCAAAGAGGTTAACTTTATCATTTTTCTTCATCCTAGGGAAAAAAAAAACAAGCTTTATATTTGTTTTGCATTTCATTTTAGAGCTAAGACATGATTCGCTGGCTCCTGTTTATAAAATATAACAATTTTTCTCCTTTTTGTACCCCAAACACATAATTTTTAAGTGAGGCATGTTGTTTCCTCTCTTTATGTGTGTTCATACTAAGTGCTGGTATAATTCCATTATGTTTTGACTTGAACATTAAATATTACCTTGAATATACACTTCCCAGCAGTCGTGTTCTGATAGTGACATATTGTACTGTTTGAAGGGTGTCATATGGTCATCTGTCAGCCGAATGTTGTTGCATGGAAAGAATTTTATTCTTCAGATGTCATCTAGACTGCCTCATGTTAAAAAAGAGAAATAAAGCAGAATTTTCAGAGTCTGGATAGAGTAAATTAGATGTGGGTAAAATTAACCCAAGATAGGTGGAAAGGGATTCATCCATTCAGAATACAGTTGCTCAGTAATAAAGACGAACAATTATTATACTTTGAGTATTTTTAATTAGATGTGGTTGTATTTTAGGGCAGAAAAACACAAGCTTCCTTTCAGGACTTTTGGCACCTAGTTCTCCTTGTCTTTTGCCACTTGGACAAAGATGCAAAGAAGATTCCTAGCACTAATATGGTAGAAAGAGTGCTGCCTCCCTGTAGATAGCAATCGGAGAAAAAAATGTAGGAGACTATGGCTTACTATATCAGAAGTTAGAGTGATAGAGAAAAGAAGAATGCGTTCTTGCTTCAGAATAATTTAGCAGTCAATATTTCTATCAGCAATATTTCTTTCAACAGGAATTAAGATGCTGGCCCTTATCCAAAGACACCTCATCCCCCTATTACATTATAGATCTGGTCCAGCTGTGGCTGCATCTGTAGAGAGATGAGGGCAGGTCTAATAGCCAATTTGTAGGGTGTTCTGCACCAAGTGTGTAAACGATGGACGCCCCCCTCTAAATGCATTTTCCTTTGCTTTAATCTTTGCCTGGTATATACCTGGAATTTTGTGCTGTTATGTTCTTGTCTTTAAAACGTGGAGAAAAGTATGCATCTGCGTTTGTATGTTCCATTGCATTTTTAGGATCTAGAATCTATACTTACACTTGGAATAGAAGGGTTACACCCTTTGGTTTGTTTTTCTTATTTTGTCATCCCTGAACTCTCTTGAAATGAAAATAATTGCATGCCCCCCGTCTTTTGCAATTTAATGTACAAAATATAGCTCTGTTTCTTAAAGTGATCTAAAAAGACACACCATATATCCTGCACTTTCTTTCACAAATGTGTACATTGGAACATTTACAGGTTTTGTTCCTCAGAAGTCCCTACCATTTACATTATGTATTCATTTGAGCTACTTAATGTCCATGAAGGTAATAATAAGCAGGGTTCTAAGGCACAGATGTCTGAAACATCATCATACCAAAGCAAATGGTCAAGTATTAAGAGACAAGAGTAGGTATTTAAATAGAGAGAAAGCAGAAGTCCATGATCTTTGGTCTATGTCTTAATTAACTACCAACATTATTAACTAATTTTCATTCAAGTTCATTCTATCTCAAAAGCTCTTCTAATTTTTGATTGTGAGAGAAGAGAGTGAGAAGTAGAGAGAGAAAGAGACAGAAAAAGAGAGGTGATCTTTTCTTTCCAGGGCTGAGAGACATTGCGTTGACATTTTTATGGTCATATATAAAAAAAAAAGCACAAAGTGAGGCCAATGGTAATAACCTTGCCGTTAATCCTATGGGATGCCATTTTATTTTTCTTGGCTCTTCCGGAACTTCAGAGAAATGTTCACCCCTGGTGTATTGATGGCAGCAGAAGGTCTTGGATCAAACTCCCAGATATACTTTATCCCAAACATACCACAATTTAAAAGTGACTAATTGAATTTCAAATGAATAAGAGAATAGTTGTATTGATGAAGATGATCCTTTTATTGAATAAAAATAGTTCCTAATAAATCAGCATCTGAAACATTTCTAGAGCTTTATTTTCAGATTAGGATTAACATTTTCAATTTAAAGAAAGTAGTTAATTAATTTTTTTTTATTTCATTTATTTTTTTGGCCACATGGTTTTTAGGAGCTTAGTCCCCCAATCAGTGCTTGTGGAGTCCTAACCGCTGGACTACCAGAGAATTCCCAAGAAAACAAGTTAAATTAACTACAATTCTTATGAGATTTGAGAAAGTTAGTTTGACTAATAGATTATCTTAATAGTTCTAGGATATGTAGGTGATGATACCTTTGCCATAGTCTATACAGAAATAAACGGAGAAGGCAATGGCACCCCACTCCAGTACTCTTGCCTGGAAAATCCCATGGATGGAGGAGCCTGGTAGGCTGCAATCCATGGGGTCTCTAAGATTGGAACACGACTTAGCGACTTCACTTTCACTTTTCAATTTCATGCATTGGAGAAGGAAGTGGCAACCCACTCCAGTGTTCTTGCCTGGAGAATCCCAGGGATAGGGGAGCCTGGTGGGCTGCCGTCTATGGGGTCGCACAGAGTTGGACATGACTGAAGTGACTTAGCAGCAGCAGCATACAGAAATAAAAAGCAACTCATTTTTCCTGCTCTGAGAATTATCTGTGGATTGTAACATGCACATATTAAGCAAATATAAACTAAAAGAAAAAGGAAGGAATTACTATTTACTGAGCATTTGTTGTTGTTGCTGCTGCTAAGTCTCTTCAGTCGTGTCCGACTCTGTGCGACCCCATAGACAGCAGCCCACCAGGCTCCACTGTCCCTGAGATTCTCCAGGCAAGAACACTGGAGTGGGTTGCCATTTCCTTCTCCAATGCATGAAAGTGAAAAGTGAAAGTGAAGTCGCTCAGTCGTGTCTGACTCTTAGCGACCCATGGACTGCAGCCTACCAGGCTCCTCCGTCCATGGGATTTTCCAGGCAAGAGTACTGGAGTGGAGTGTTATCGCTTTCTCCGGAGCACTTGTTAGGTGTTGTATAACTGAGTATTTAATGTTCACAACCTCCCAGTGAAATAGCTGTTAGCATTCCCATATCTTTTATAGATAAGAGAAAAAAGGATCAAGGTCACTTGATGAAGAAAATAGGGCCTGTGTAGGTCTCTCTGATGCTGGTGACTATGCTTTTTATTTTTTTAACACTAATTTTAATATAATAAGCAATGCAATAATAGCTTAAGAAGTAGTAAAGCTTGGAATTGAACTAGGAATTTATCAGCCCAAGACATATATCAGTATCTTTTTTTTTAATAGTAGAACACTCTTTTGTGTTCTTTGATGACTATTTCCATATTTCCAAAAGGTCTGGAAGCCTGGCAAACCCCTAGAAGCTGATTGAAGAAATTGTGTTATATTGTGTGGTTTCCATAGTCTCTATTAAAACAAAGACAGATTTTACCTTTTACCATTCATGTTATCCTGTTTAACCCCTCACTCTGTCCATTGAATCTTGCCTTCCTCCACTCCATGTTTTCTCTTCCTTTCCTATTCCATGTCTTCTCAATTCATGAAATGTGTACTTTACACCTGGAGGTTAACAGCAGAGAACGAGCCTATCAGTCTTGTGGCCATGACTGTGGATTGTGACTTGCTAATAAGCAGGGAATCATATTTGCTGGGGTGAACTCTTAGGTGTAAATTTGTTCCCTTAAATCCTTCTTTGTGGTATCAAGAAATTTTCCTTTCTCTGGAATATATTTTTCAAGGTAAATATGCTTATTTTAAAAGTGATTTTGTACTAAATAGTATGACAGCATTTTGTATGTTGAGATAAGTGATGAGTGGGAAAGTAATGGGTAATGTCTGTCAGTTAGCAGCTTATTAATAAGGAGTTTCTATATCAAGATGTTTTACTTCATGTGTGTGTTATTCATTGGTCATTTTCTGTAAGACGTCAAAATGGTATCTCTTAAGCTAGGGTCACCCTATTTACTGATAGTTTAAAGAAAAAAAAAACCAAGGAGGAGAGACTCCTTATGAAGATAGTCAAATAAAGGAATAAGGAGTTGGCTACAAAGACAGATACCACTAATTTGCATTTCTATGGAGGGCATACATTAGCCAGAGGATGGACATTGTCCACAACTATGCATTACATCTTTCAAGTTCTGTTGGACTGTTTGTGCCATCTTGGAGCCTCTGTGCTTCCAGGTCTTTCCACTTCAGCTAGCTGCTATCAATGACATGGTTTGTAGGTATATACTCTTCCTTCACAGTTGCCAAAAAAAAAAAGGTGGGGGGGTGTAGAAAACTTTACTCATGTAACACACTGAAATATTGTTAATTTTCAGGGTTGCTGCTGAATTATTAAAGATTTCTGTGTTACATGTGGCAAAAGAAGGGCCCCTTGCCTGTGTGTTAATGCTGTCAGGGTCCCTGCGGTTGTTGGCCCAGTTCATGATATATTACACTGGAAGCATTTCAGCACTCTCGGGGGATCTCTGGTCCTACCTTAAGGTCAAGAGTTAACTACTTGTATTTTAGCTGTGTACTGCTATCAATACTGCTCCTATGGAAACCTCACTTGACGTCATTTTTGAATCTTTGAGACTGTAGTCAAGCTTCAGTAAAAGTCAATAAGAACATTAGACTGTTGGCTATATTATTACTTGCCACTTCCTGCCAGCAATCTACCAATTCATTAGCAGAGAGTTTTGAAACTCTTGCTTGATTATTTATGCAGTCAATAGCAAGGCTTGTCTGCATTCATAATTGTTTGATTTTATGGCCTCTTCTTTAAACAAACATTGTCTATGGTAATGTGATGCCCTGATGGATGGGAAAGGTTTTGTCTGTGAATATCATTTAGATAATTAAAAATGACAGATGAAATCGCCCGCTGTCTTGACCTGTACTTTGTTCCCTCAGTGATGCTGAAGAGATGCTGATTGCTGTCAATCAAAACCCATTGGAGGTTTGTAAATTCTGGCTGCTGTGAACTCTGACCCCCACTGTTGATCTGAAATAGATAATAACCTTGAAATTCTATTAGAATTTAAAAACAGTTTTACTAGAGGGGCACAGTATATATTTCTTTTCCTCTAGAACACAGTTACTTAAAGTCACTCTTTGCAGTATCCAGAATTAAAGTACAATTTTGGTGAAGATTAATGTAACAAATCAGAGGAAAGATCTTCTTCTCTAATTCCAAACTTTTGATTAAGATTCCTATTTTTTGACTAGGAGAGGACAAAATCTTAAGCTTTTGCTACTTTTCTGGTTATTAATGGTTAGAATTTTTTTGCTCATTTTTACTAATCCTGTTGTAGAATGAATTTTTTTCATGCCAGCATATCTTCATTTATGCTATTTTTTCATATTTATCTTATGAATCTTTTAAGTTGCTGCTTTTCCCAAGCCAAAGAAAAGAACACAACTAGAATTTTGAAGACAGTAGAGATCCAAAGACCAGTGTTTATGCCCAAAGTTCTCAGCAAACATCTTCAAAACCTTAGGTCAAGAGATCAGGCTGATAAATGCATTTGCCTTGCAAATTGTTCTTTATCATTACCCAGACACTTAAAATATATTCAGAGGTCCCACTGGTCCTTAAAATATGCATGCAAGTAGATGGTGATGGGGATGGAGGAAGAGATCGCTTTCATTCCTCAGTGTAGGAACCATCAAACTAGTTGATAGCAAAAAATTATTAGCAGATTCTACAGGCTTGAAAATGATAAGAAACTAGGCTTTCACAGTGTTTAGTACACTGGTCATGGCAAACATGTAGAAGAGTAGCAGCAGTGCAATAAGAGAATTGCAAATAGCAGAGATCTCTTGAAAGGTAATTGACATAGTGTTGGTTTTTTTTACCAAAGAAACTCTTTAGAGTTTAGTGAATTTGTGACGGGTCATATCAAGAGTTGTTATCACTGTTTTGCATTTGTAATCAGTAGATACTTTAATATTAGTTATATCGATGCCTTAGTGACAGTAGAAAATAAATATTATCATTCCTATTTGGCAGTAGGTGAAAATATCAGAAGCATAATTCTTATCTTCATTTTGAGGGCATTTATCCAGAATCAACCATTAACTAGAATAATATGATTTTACAATTAAAGTTTTGTTGTTTTATTTTTCTTTATTGGTAAATGAATTCCTTGTATACATTACCACTCAGGATAAGTTTATTATTACCTGATAAAAGCCAATTAATATGAAGTGAAAGTCTCTCAGTTGTGTCTGACTCTTTACCACTCCATGGACTATAGCCTGCTAGACTCCTCTGTCCATGGAATTCTGCAGGCCAGAATACTGGAGTGGATAGCTGTTCCCTTCTCCAGGGATCTCCCCAACCCAGGGATCAAACCCAGGTCTGCCACATTGCAGGCAGATTCTTTACCATCTGAGCCACGAGAGAAGCCCAAAAGCCAATTAATATAGTAAATATAAATGTGAATATATATACAGATATATATATTCACATATACATGTCTAAAACCTGTCCTTAAAATCTTAGCCAAATTCCACCTTTTCAGTAATGTCTTCCTTGTTCTCTCCAGTCCCCTGGGATGACCTAGTCCCTTGAAGTTTGTCATTTATTGTATATTGCTTTATTAGTAGTACTTTAATATATTCATTCACTCAGTCATTCTTTTTTTATTCATTAGTGAGCATTAATTAAAGACCATTTAGGTATCAGGCACTTTTCATAGCACTAATTATTCTGTGTTTTCATCCTATCTCCCCAGATAAATTATAAGCAAAGGACTTGAAGACCCAGTGTCACCTTCATAGACCAGGTGCCTTCTTCTGTATGAGTTTATTTGTCTCTCTTGAATGACTTTACCCTTGCAAGTCCTCAGGAAGCATCTGATTAACCTTTGACATGGCTTTGTTTCACTTGGGTGTTGTAAGAATGAAGAGTCAGAAAGGGATAGTGAAGAGTCTGTGAACTTTATTGAGACAACTAGCTTGCAAATTACATTTTACCTAAATTAGCAGGCTCTGTGGCAGCATTTATAATGAAGGCTGAATCTTGGCTCCTTTAGGTCATAAATATTACAACCAGAGCTGAATCAAGAAGACAGCTCAGGTTCCATCCTCAATTCTCCCTTCCTTGTGCTTTTGACATAGTTTCATTTGATTTAATGGTGAAAGTCCACTCTGTTTCTCTTAACTCTGAATAGGGCTAAGAATTATACATGTGAGATTTTGGTTTGAGGAAAATATCTTAATTAGTTTACTCTAACCTTATATATGAAAAAATTCTCTTTTAGCTCCTAGGTTCAATTAAGTTTTTCATGATAGAATTATTATTTGCTTTAGGTTTAATTTATACTCCCTCTGCTAATATTTTAAATCTGTTTCATCAGAAGAGAAAACCATTTAAGTTCTCTTACTTGAAGTCAACCTATTTCTTCTTTTGTTCTTTGTGATATCACATTCATGAATCGTGCATAATCTCCTAAATACCGAATTTCTTGCACAGGGAATTATGTGCATATTCTAACTTTTTTGGATTTCTTATGACACTTAAACGGAGAAGGCAATGGCACCCCACTCCAGTACTCTTGCCTGGAAAATCCCATGGATGAAGGAGCCTGGTGGGCTGCTGTCTATGGGGTCACACAGAGTTGGACATGGACTGAAGTGACTTAGCAGCAGCATGGCACTTAAAACTCAATTGAAAGAATTTCAGCTGAACTTGTTTCTTCATATTCACTATAAGTTGAGTGTATGCATATAAGACATCTGTCTATAAAACCTGCCCCTAGTTTGACAGTGTACACAAATGCTTTATTTATGGGAATTTAAAAACATTTAAACATGTCCAATTATCAGTTATTCCATGGTAACCTTATTTATAGGCTTAAGACTTTGCTTCTGTCAAATGATGTGGACACAAATATCAAATGGTAATGTTACAATAACTTTTCACACTGTAAGGGGAGTATATCAAATTTACAGGGAATGATGAGCTTGCATTAAGAAGAAAGTGATTTCTTGCCTTTTAAAAATCAGTTGTAACACTGACATCTAAGAGACCAATTTTTGCCAAATTCATGCTAGTTACAGACATAGAACATGCTGCTGACCTCGTTTGTCTGTGTCATAACTCCTAAAAGAGACTGTTATAATTGGAGCTCTACAGAAAGATTGAGCTTCTGCTAATAATTGTTACTATGCTTAGTCGCTTAGTCATGTCTGACTCTTTGGGACTCTTTGGAGTGTAGCCCGCCACACTCCTCTGTGTGTGACATTTTTCAGGCAAGAATACTTGGAATGGGTTGCCATTTCCTTCTCCAGGGGATCTTCCCAACCTAGGGATCGAACCCATGTCTCCCATGTCTCCTGTATGGCAGGTGGATTCTTTACCCACTGAGCTATTGGGGAAGCTCTAAATACTAGGCACTTTCAAACTGACATTATTTGAAATGTAATAATGTAACTGTCCCAAGTCCCTCAGTTACCTAGCAGCAGAGCTGGGGTTCTGAATTTAGATTTTCTGAATCTAAATCCCAAGTTCTTTATAGACAACAGTCTGCTTCCAGACAGCTCCATCATATCAGCGTTTTATTCTAATTGGTTTCTTGTATGAGGTTAATAATAATGATTGTTATTGTTGCAAGCAGTTGCCATTGGATTATGTGTATCAAGTTCTATACTGTTTCCTTATCTTATTTCAATTGGTTCTCCCAAGAAATGTAGGAGACGTGTATTATCATCTACGTTTTGGGAATGAGAAAACTGATGTTTGAGATAGATTCACTCAAAGTACCAAGTGATCCAGCCAGAAAACAGACCCAGCTCTACCACTGTCCAAAACGTGTGTTCTCGTTCATCACACTCTGAGCCCTAGCTCGTATGTGGCAGAGCAGCCTCTTGATCAGATGCCTTTGATATCGGCTCTAAGAGTGTTCAGTTCTGTACACATCAAAAATAGACACAAGGGTCCTCCGGTGATTTAACTGAATTTAATCCATTTGGGGGGTAATTTTTGTTTGGCTTCATTTTACTAAGTTCAGCCAAACTGATTTATATGAAGCCTCCAATTATCTTTTCAGTGTGCCCATGCCAGAAATTTTGTTAGGGAAATGTTCTTTTCATTATTCCCTCTCAGGGAGGGATGATGAAGAAAAATCAAGCGATGTGACAGCTGTGTCTCAGAAGTTTTCTCCTACCTGCTTATCCAGTTGTTTTGAGGATGGCAGTTCACACTGCTGAGAAAGAGTCTAATATCCAAAGAGTAATAATTGTAAAGAAAGTTACGTGAGGCAAAGAGCCCCAGTCAAAACCACACTGCCCAATTCCCCCCAGCTACTGGAGAGATACTTACTGAACCTTTGTTCATGTCTAGTAAATGAATTTTGAATCCTCTGTATATTTAATTATCCAAGACTGAACCTTTGTTATTTCCCTTTAAAAGAAAAAGAAAAGTCACCCAGGTAGCCCCTCATGGTGCATTTGGGTGCTAATTACTTCCCCAAATCTCAGCAGTATTTTAACTTGCTGTTAGCAATGTGCTCTGAGTGTTATTTGGGTTTATTAGCATGCTTTTATAAGAGCTTCCTCTTAACAGGAATGTTTATTTTGCTAGTCTGCTTCTACTTTAATGTTATTTTTGTTTGTCTCTCAATGTATTCTGCTTTTAAACAAGTACAGATTTTTAAAGATTTGTGATATGAATCTTAAAGTATAAATCTATAAAATATTGAAAGTACTTTGCCCAGGAATAGGACCCATCTATTCTTTGAAAATGGTATTTTTATGGCTTCACCCAAGATATTAATAGCAAGGAGGTTTGACTAGTTGTTTTAAAGAGACTGAGAAAGTTTAAAATACCAAAATTTATTTAAAACATATAAACTCTGCATGTGAGTACAAAGTGATTTTTTAAAATTCTATTGGGCTCCCAAGGTTATATTTTGCCGCAATATGAAAATTAATTGTTGACAATAAAGGCCATGATGACAAACCTTTCACACTGTCCCACTGTGACAATTAGTTCCCAGTTGTTAATCCATTTGTTTATTAGAACATTGAGTTAAAGCTGTCTTTACTTGTAACTGAAAATAAATTATTATTGAGGTTGGTTATGGACCTAAAGAACATGCTTCGAGGTGTTTTATTGGTTGAGGATGACCATATATTTAAAGATAATACTGTTGGGTCACCTCTGACAGGTTTTAGGAACATTGTTGTAAAAGATGTACATGTGCCTTTCCTCCAAACTCTGCAATACACTTGGTTTTCTTTAGTGAGAACAAACTTTTAAAATAAGTGTATTGTTCATGAAGCGAGTCTGACATACAGGCAGCATGATCAAAGTGATCGTTTTTTCCTTAGGAACATGGAGCGCTTGCCTCTTCTCGGAGAACAAGGTAAGGCCGACGTCCCTGAAAGTATGCAGCCTGTTTCCTAAAGAGCAACAAGGAGAATGGGGAAAAAGCCTCCATTAAACTTTCAAAAAGACATATGTTTCAAACAGACTTGCTCAGCACTTACTCTCTCTGTAAAGAGTGCAGGGGCTCTGTGCTTGTCTCTGCACCTGGAGATGGAAAATCACCACAGACCACAAAGAAGACCAAAGACACACAAGAAATGCGCTAAGTCCTTCCTGAAACACTCTCCCGAACTCCTCATTTGTTAGAGTTGAAGCTTAGGTGTCCCCCTGCTACCCCTTGCCCTCTATCTCACTGAAATAAGCCATGTCCTTTCCTTTATACATAGTTATTTTGATAAAAAAAAAATTTTTTTTAACTCACTAGCCTAAGATCCAGAGGATTTCTTAGTATTTAAATCTATGTTCAAAGACAGTGTGAGGGGTAGTTAAAAGCCTGTCTTTTAGACTTAGATTCTCTTTATTCAGTAGCAAGTCCAACTGTTAGCTGCATGATCTTATGCAGTTGCTCCAGTTCTTTGCGCCTCAGGTTCCTCAGCTGAAAAATGGAAACCTAGCTAATACTTAGCAGAAAGCACTTAGGATAATAGTAGATACACTCTATGCATGCTAGCTGCTATTACATTTGTTTACCCTAATAAGAATTTTGGTTACTTAATACACTTTTTTGAGGCTTATAGGCAAAAAATATATTTACTGTTCCTGATCATTGAATTTGTTATTTATATTCTTCACCTTTTAGCATTTTACAAGAGTTTTTAAATATTTTTAAAGATAGCTCTTAAAGTCCATTTTAGACTAAATATCTTTTAAGATTTATCATACATACTTATCATTAGGAGGAGTTAGACAAATACTCAAACCTAAGCTCTCAGAAACTCTAGAAATAATATTTGAATTCCAAGAAAAGAAAATGTCTGGAGGGACATAATAACAAATGTACACCTGCAGGTGTGGAAATCTTACTCACACCTTATCCCCATGGAAAATTCAAGGCAAGCTCGAACTTGTCGAGGCTATCAAGAAAAAGAGTAAAAATATTTTCTGGCCCTATATGGCTTTATTTTAAATCTGTATCTCACAGCATTAAGAAAAGGCTATGGTCTTACTGTGAAACTGTTTTGCCACATAAGTTAATGGACCTAATTAACAAAAATCTGAACAGCTCTGGAAAGAATGTAGATCAGAATTTAGATAAACAACATAGCCATAGACATTCTTAGTTCGACTAGAGGAAAGTTTAACTCTGAAGATCTCTTGCCTACTTTAGATAATTTGCATGCAGTGGCCTTTGAAAACACTTTTTTAATTAGAGGGGATAAATGGTGTCTGTGTTTGTCTGTGTGTGTGGCTGTGTATGTTTGCAAATAGAAAAAAAAAAGGCATAATAGGCATTTTACTTATTTCAATCTAAGGTTTCAGTTTCCTCAAATTTGACCTGGATTGGGATCCAACTTATATATTTTTCATACTTCCTCTTAGGATGCTTTTCTTTTTACTTGGAAAGGGATTCATAAGTAGAAAGAAGTAGCTTCATTAGATTTCATACACATTAGATGGTGCAGAATGCAAAGTTATAACGGGTCTTTTGTAATTTGTTAGTGAGTTAGCATACTGAGGCTGCTTTCAAGATGTTAGAAAATTATCTTTTAGAAATGATTTACCCTTTCAGAGCTTTATGAGAAACAGCCCTGCAATATGCCTTTAGAGATTTGTTGATTTAATTGCAGAAATCTGGCAAGTCTGAAAATCGGATTTTTACCTTCAAGCATTGATATACAGAGGCCCTGCAGAGAGCAGGGTGAGAGGTGTTTGTTGTCCTGGCCCCTTCATGTCGCTAACACAGGTTTCAGAAACCCGACACAGCACTTCCAGGAAGCACTGCACACAGCTACCTTATTCTCACGAAGCTGGACCTTCAGTTAGTCATTAGGGAAGTGTTAAATAGAGGAAATTATAATTTGGTAGGTCCTTTTCTTTTTTTTTTATAACAATTTGATTATTTATTTGAAGAATTTATTTGATACATAGTCTTTTTTAATTTGTTTTATGATTTTATTTATACATTTTGTTTTTGGCTGTGCTAGGTCTTTGTTGCTGAGCCGGTTTTTCTCTAGGTGCAGCAGGCAGGGGCTACTCACTGTGTGTGGTGTGTGGGCTTCTCATCATGGGGCCACTGTCACTGAAGAGCACAGGCTATAGGGCGCTTGAGCTTCGGTAGTTGAGCACGTGGGCTCAATAATTGCGGCTCCTGGACTCTGGAGCACAGGCTCAATAGTTGTAGCACATGGGCTTAGTTGCCCGGCAGCATGTGGGATCTTCCCGGATCAGGGATCGAACCCAGTGTCTCCTGCATTGGCAGACAGATTCTTTACCGCTGAGCCACCAGGGAAGCCCTGGCAATTTTATTTTTTATTTACTTATTTGTGATTGTGCTGGGTCTTCTGTTGCTGCATGCAGACTTTCTCTAGTTGCAGTGAGCTAGGACTGCTCTTCATGGAGGCTTCTCACTGCAGTGGCTTCTGTTATTGGGGCTCAAAGGCTCTAGAACACGAGGGCTCAGTAGTTGTGGTTCTCAGGCTTAGTTGCCCTGAGGCATATGGAATCTTCCCAGACCAGGGATCCTGTCCTGGACCTGTGTTTCCTGCCTTGGCAGGTGGATTCATGTTTGCTGTATCACCAAGGACATCCTGAGTCCTTTCTGTGAATCTTCTGAGAGTGTATTAGGAAACGTTTCATTGGTTGTGTCATGCGACCATCAGTATGGACTCCAGGGTCAGATTCTGCTCTGGTGCAGGCTCTGCTGCAGGTTTGTGAGACGTTTCGGTCCTCACTGTAAACGGAAGGTAACAGTAGAGCTTGTGGTGAGAGGAGGGTGGTATTTTGAAGGCTTTAAATGAAATATATATGAAGCACCACTCAATCAGAATTAGTTCCTTTAAAATATATCTACGTAGTCTGTTACTGTTACATGTTTTTGTATAGTAACAATACTAAAACAACAATGAAGACAAAACCTATCAGCTGTGCCAGCTGATACCACCACATGGAATTTTGAAAACTTTACAGCTGCCCAACCCTATGTCCAAAGGCCAGCATCGCTGCACATCTGTGGTGGGAACACTCACCCTGGCTGTGTAGCGTAGAGACCCAAGGATGGCAGCAATATGAGAATCAGCTGTGCTGCTGCTGCTGCTGCTGCTAAGTCGCTTCAGTCGTGTCCGACTCTGTGCGACCCCATAGACGGCAGCCCACCAGGCTTCCCCATCCCTGGGATTCTCCAGGCAAGAACACTGGAGTGGGTTGCCATTTCCTTCTCCACTGCATGAAAGTGAAAAGTGAAAGTGAAGTCGCTCAGTCGTGTCCGACTCTAGCGACCTCATGGACTACAGCCTACCAGGCTCCTCTGTCCATGGGATTTTCTAGGCAAGAGTACTGGAGTGGGGTGCCATTGCCTTCTCTGAATCAACTGTATCCCGGGTTAAAAACTGTGTGCTTTGTTTCCTTAGGTTACTTTTCTTTTTTCTCCAACTTGTCTTCTTGTGGCCCAGAAGAGTCCACCAAAGATCAAAGTGTATCCCTACAAACATATCCATCTGGAAAACCCGTGGCTGGTCTGATGTCCACTGAGTCATGGAATCCATTACCCAGGATGCGTTCTAGTCAGAAAGTCCTTTGGAGTGCCTAACAAGCATCTCATGAGAACTGAGTTTATTTCTGCTTCTCTGACTTTTGAAGTTCCTTTCAAAACCAATACAAACTCAATTTAGTGGTGTCTTTGTGCCTCAAGCCCTTCACTGTTACTTATTCTTTATTTGAAAAATCCCAAACTCTCATCAATAAATTGATACTTTTCTCCTCAGTATCAAACTGAGACTTTAAGTAATGTGGTAATGTGACCACCAGAGCTTGGGTTGAAGGAAGTACTCTTCAGATTGGTAAAATCTCTAGTAGTTTCTAGAGGTGCTTCTCTAAGTCAGATGAGTTAGATGGGATGAAAAACACCCTGAGACCCCCACTTTCCCCTGAGCCAGCTCTGGACTCAGCTATCAGGGCAACAGAGTCACCACCAGTCTCCCCTTTAGGGCCGAGAAAGCCTCCCCATCCTTCCCTGGTCACAGTCCTTCCCTGACTTCAGGTCCAGGAATAGGAAAACTTAAGAACCACCAATATGGACTCTTCCCTGGTTTCCACCAACTCACCACCCTCAGGAGGCACAGCCAGTTTTCTGCAACTCTACCATTGTCCTGTTATTCTTATATTTACTCATTTATGTATTCTCTCAGGGAATAGCATGTGTATTCTGTGGGCCCATGCGCTGACTGCAGAGGTCATCAGCTCTGGCCCAGAGCCCCAGGAGACCATCATTGCAGAGAAGCACCGTTTTGTGACAGGGGCTAAGCCATTGTTCATGTGTGCTAGTTTGTGGGCCAATCAGCTTCCAGCAAATAATTTGAAGGAGAGAGTCCCCAGCTCTCACAGTGTGGAAGAGGGCTGGAGAACAGGGTGTCTGGGCCTCTGTAGGAGAGCACATTTAGAGTGTATGCGGAGACTTGGCACTGGCTGAGGCTTAAGAATTTCTAGATCAAAGAGGAACCGCAGAAGAGATCTGTGAACAATAGAAAGTCACCAGACAAAACCTTCAATCCCAGATTTCATTTTTATCAGCGTTGCATTTGCCTACAATTGCAGCGTTAAAAAAAAAAAAAAAAAAAAAAGTTTCCAAACACACAAAGCTTTGAAATATTGAAGAGAAATAAATGAACCAGAACTTAGAAAGTTGGCTTGCTCACAGGGAAATTGTAGGGTTTTTTCCACATTTCAAATTAATGTAAAGACATTTCTCCAAGTACAATGGAAAGCTTATTTGTTTGTTTTTGTAAGTAGGCATTAAAAAAAAAAAAAAGGAGCCTAAGAAATGTGGACCTCACTCTTTGAAGCTTAGCAGGAGGTTTGTGATTTTTTTTATAACTTAGGCCTAGGAAAAATGCAGTAGTACAATACATCACTGATACAACAATCTGATAGATTTATAAAATGTTTAGTGAATGTATTCTGCTTAGAGCAGCAGGAACACCTGCTTCTATTATTCCATCACTGATAAAATGGTAAATAGCTTATGTCAGTCATGCAGCTTGCATAAAGCCACATAGTTTACTTGTGGGGTTGGTCATTTGTGTGGAATTATATGGGGTTTGTGTTCAATCTCTTCATTAAATGACTCAGTAAAATTATAGGGTCATAAATGGACAGTGACACCATTTTAATCTTTGTGCATTTTATCTTTTCTATCCACTCCCTACTCTTGATTGCACTTCCTCCAGTATAAACTAAAAGATGGACCTTCAGGGATTAACTATTATTGTGTCCACAGGTAATGGTGGGCATCCATGTGGTCAGTCTAATGTCATTTCTTTATTATTATTTTTTTTTAACCAGAGGAGTTTGACTTCTCTCCTGATCAGTAAGAACTATAACTTAAAATCTGACAATCCTATATCCTCCCACAAACCAAATTTAATTTAAGCAGTAACTGCCAATATTTAAGAAGAAAGCATGCAACTATATTCAAATGTCATAAAGTTAATGCTATACAATGACAGTAATCACGGTGTTCAATGTCTCTTCACTAACCTGGGAAGTAGGGACAGGTGACTAAAGGAAATGCAAGAACACTTTTTTTTTTTTTCCCCCTAACTGAAAACACCCTCCTATTCTGGCTGAACGTGAAAGTGTTAGTCACTCAGTCATGTCCGACTCTTTGTGACCCCATGGAGTATAACCCGCCAAGCTCCTCTGTCCTTGGAATTCTCCAGGCAAGAATACAGGAGTGGGTTGCCATTTCTTTCTCCAAGGGATTCCCAACCTAGGAATCAAATCCAGGTCTCCCCTACTGCAGGCAGATTCTTTACCATCTGAGCCTTCAGGGAAGCCCCTGAATTCTAGCTGAAAGGACTGCCGTTTCCTGCCACCAAGTCAAAGGTTCCTGCCATCAAGTTAAAGTAGCACCTGCCTTTTCATAGTCTCCTTGGACTGAGCAATTGAAACCAAGTCCTCCGCAGAGGCGTGAAATTCTTGTTGGTATACCATGAGGGGCAGGCATTCTGCTTTTTTCAAGAGACTAAGTAGAAAAAAAATAATTTAATGTTGAGTCACTATCCTTTTACTTTCTTGGTCTATGGGCATTGAATGAACTAGAATTTTGCTGATGGACTTGAGTAGCACCTCTAGGCAGAATTTACCCTTGTTAAGATAGAATTCTGTAGTGGGTACTGCCTTTTTTCCTTTTCCTTTCTTTTTAAGTCCTACAGCTAACATCTGTTTTATTTTAGATCAGTAACCTCAAATATTCTTCATCTATTTTTCACTAATAATAAAGCGGTTCATAATGGATATTTTCACATTCACTGAGATGCTTGCCTTTTAAAATTGGTGATTGTGTTTTTGCACCTTTGGCTTTCAGATTCTTGAGTATTAATTAGAGGCTACCTTGTCCAGATATCCACATTTAACAGTGATGAAAAAGATTGTATAAGGAGGACTTTATGAAAATGATATAGGAGTTTATGGAAAATGATAGACTGTACCCTCTGGAATGAGAATTATGTATACTTAGTTTCACTCAGTAGAATCAAGCATTAAATGTATTCAGCAGGTTGTGATACCCAGTTTCTTCTCCCTGAAAGATGAGTAATGTGAATAAGGGAATTTTCCTGATCTGGTCCAGTCTTTGTCTGTCCCATGTTGCTCGCATTTTCCCATGTCTGTGTTATCATGCCTGGATCTATCCTTGGGGCCTATTTACTAAATCCAGAGAATTCTTAGTGTCTGCTTTTGCATCTGTGCAACCCTTGGTCTTGATCAGTCGATATTCAAAAAAGGCTTTGCCTCTGGTATGCTCTGCACAATGTTGGCTGCCTGCTTTCTTCGTTGCTGTGGATGGCTGTGAATGGCTGCATGTTGCTGCAGCTCTCTGTCCCAAGCATCTGGATGATCTGGGCCTGTAAGCTTTGTCAGCTGCATCCTTTCTGCACGGTCAGCATTTGGCACCAGTGTGGCATGGGGGAGGTGTTTTGAGCCTTTAGGCAGGAAGAGGCCATTTCTGGACAAAATAAGAGTTGAAATTGGAACTCCTATGGGGCAGAGCCATGACGCTTTTGACGAAGGATGTTTTCCTCCCTTCTCTCATCCGAGAAGTAATTCGTAAGTGTATAATTCAGAAGTGTTTAATACTCCTATGCACTGACTAATAAATAGTAAATAAATGTAAGTCAGTTGAACATGAATGAACCCATGAAGCTGACTACTGCTTCACACAGTAGTGGGGTTTGACCAGACCAGGTCTTCACTATACAAAGTTTCCATGAGATGACTCCTAGTCTCTTCTACGAACTCCAGCTTTTAGATGAGCCTGACTTATTCACATTCTTTTATGGGCATTTTCCTTTGTCCTAGGAAAACATTGACAGAGCCTATAGCAAATCCCATCTTCAACAGTCTCACAGCATTTATAGGAGCATGACTAAAATTCATCACAGATTTCTTTTTCTAGAACAACAGGTGATTTGGATTAGTGTATTGAAAAGTCATTTGCTGCCACCATTCCAGTGCTCTGTTTGGCAGTCTTCTCTTGGATGAATAGCCTTTAATTCAGTCCGTTAATTAGGGTACCTTGCACTGATGTTACTGTTTCAGAGAGCTGTCTATGAAAAGGTTCCTTCATACAAAAGTTACCTTCATTCACCCACAAGTAAGAAGAATAAAAAAGGCATGTCTTTATTTAAATCCAAGTAGGTACCTCTGTCACTATTTTATCACATTAGCTCACTCTCCTGACCCCCTTTCCCCCCCCAAAAAGAATTCTAATGTAACAGAGATCTAGTAGTCTTCATTGCAATAAACTTTTTACCTAGGTAACATAAAAGAGATGAAGAGTATCTTTCAAAAGTTTACTGTCTTAAACTGAAATATATAAAATAAAGTAGATGTCTTCAGTGTCATGATGAAAACAGACACTCCAAATTAAGTCCCTGGAAGGTATACTGTAGCAGAGTCTATTGCTTATCTGTTTATGGTCAACCTGAAACCGATAGTTGGAGAATACTGAGTTCTGTCCTGCCCACATCTTCCCTAAACATATTTGGTCACCAAATATGAGTGTGTTTGGAACAGAGGAGAGTATAAAAGTGAGGGAGAAAAAAGAAAATAATACAAGAACTGGGGAAAAAAAGATAAATTATCAAGAGCAAAAGATTTTCCTCCCTTGCTAGTAAGCTCTGTAAGAGTGGGGAATCTGCTGGCTACGGAGGTTGCAGACCCCAGTGTCTGTGACTGGACGAAGCTGGTTTGTGCTTCTTATGCACCTCCTGGGTATCTGGCAGAAGAATGCCAGGAAGAAGGGGCACTGCATAATTCTGGACCAGCTGGTTTCCTCCAGCCCTTCTTTTGTGTCTTCTCTCATTCTGAAGAGCATAATTGAAGTGTGGATCTTCGTTTAGTCAGATCTCTTAGGTAGCAAAGTATTACTCAAAACTACGTTTAAGAATGCAAGATCATCACCATAGCAGATTGCCTGTCCTGATAGTCTGCCCCTATGCTCACATTGGGGGACAGGATGTGAGGGGAGAACGGGGCCAAGTGCACTGATTTTAACCAACTACTCCATTTATCTAACCCAGAATCACAGTTATGAATACCTTCAGAGACTGTGCTTAGAGGGACAGACCCTTCTGATGACTTGTTAGCTTAACAGTAAACCACTGAAGCTACTAATTTGCCTGTAAACACACTGTCCCACTGGAATTGCCCTACACAGTGCAGTTCAAAGGGCCTAATAATTGCCCTGTTCTTTTAAATGGAACTGTTTCAACCCCTGCTGAGACCCAGAAGATTAAGAATGTGAATGGAAATAAAGCTTCATTCCCTGTAAACTTGGCTCAAGACCTATAAATGATCTGTGATTGCTAATTGAACCCTTTTATTTCCCCATCACTGAAGCTCTTCATGGTTTTCTCTTCTCCCTTCCACTAGATGCTCTGTGTACCAGTCTAGAAGCAGTGTTATCCTTGTAACTCCCCCACAGAACTTAGAAGGCCATTGCAAAGACTCACTGAATATTCTTCTTGATGTAGAGCATCTAGGAAAGTTATTTCTTCCATTTCCCCTGGACCTAGCTACTTTCTGGTCTATATAGTCATTGGTAATAAATTAGCCAGCTCCTGAGAGAAAAAGTGTAAAGTCATTCCTTTTGAACCAGCATGTCATTTATTCCAAAACACATCCTTTGATCTTCAGATCTAAATGATAGCAACTCTTCTGTGGCGCCTTTGGATAAATTTCTCCCAATTTTTAGTATTATGTTAAGTCATATGATTTAGCAATTTTATATCAAACATATTGGAGTATCAGCAATGGCATATGGTTCAGTATAATAGAAATGAAGACTGGCTGATTCCTAGTTGAACTGTCTTACATTTGTGGAAACACAAACTTCCACTGAGAACCTCCTTGGTGGCTCAGTAGTAAAGAATCTGCCTGCAATGCAGGAGATCTGGGTTCCACCCCTGGGTTTTGAAGATCCCCTGGAGAAGGTAATGGCAACCCACTCCAATATTCTTGCCTGGAGAATTCCATGGACAGAGGAGCCTGGCATGCTATAGTCCATGGGGTCTCAAAGAGTTGGACATGACTGAGTGACAAACACACTAAACTAATAAATTGCCTCTACTTCTTGCCTGCTTCTTAAAATTTTCAGTGCCTCTATTTTTCTCTGCTTTCTATCATCTCTACTCTTCTTTCTTTCTCTCTTCAACTTCTATTTGGAATGAATATGATTACTAAACAGATATCCCCTAAACAAATATCCCTAGAGGCTGTGGCCATTCCCCTCCCATCTAACGTGAGGAAGAAATTGAGCTAACCACAGAGAAACACTTAACTGCTTTTTTTGTTTGTCCAGGATACACCCAAGAAACACATGTAGTATTGGTAAGATGCTTCTCAGCTGCAGTGAATCTTTCACCTGGGTGGCCAAAATGAAAAAGAAAAGCAAAAATAAAACCCTCAAACCAAATAAGTTCTGACTTAGTAAATTAATGAATTTTGTAACATTGCTTCCTTGACTAAGGTTTATATGTAAGCAGGCAAAAGATAAGAAATTCCAGTGTGGAAGTTACTAGAATACTATTCCTTATATCATTCTTTATTTATCACTGTAGAAGCATAATTCTTAATATACTTTCAAAAATTGCTAATCCTAAGGTGTTATAAATGCACATGACTTCTTTCAGGCAAGAGACTATAGAGATGAGTGTTCTTTCCCAAATTTTACCCCAATTTGTCAGTGCTAGATTGTCCTCATTTGTGAAAATAAATTATTAAAACTTGACTGATTATCTGGAGTTCTCTCTCCAAGTCTTCACAGCCATTCATTTTAACTTTCCCTATAAGAGCTGTGCTCTTTCCAATCAGATTGCTCTTGGTTAAGGCATGGCAGAAAAACAACTCCAGGTTGAGTATTTCATCACTGTAACCAACTAGTTACCGATTGTCCCTGACTCAACCTTGTCCCAACCTGTGTTTGTGCTCATGCCATATTCATGGAAAAGGGAGTATGTAACTCTGCCCCTTTTTGTCTGTTCTTTCTGGGATACAGCCAAACATCCTTTCATAATCAAATACTTGTATATCCGCAGGCCATTGGCCACCATCCAAATATTTATTGGTCATTGAACACCTGCATGAGGTAATTTTCAATTATCTTATTAAACCAGAACAGGGATCTAGTCATGTTTCCTTTGATTATAAATGTAGCCCTTGTTCTTATTACTGATAATAGCAGTCCTTGTGGGATGCCAGTGGTTTTCTGGGCACTGTCCCATAGGATATGCTGTCCTGGGTCCTTGGTGAAGGAAGCACCAGGAATAAAAAAGCTGAGGATAAGACCCCACTCAGTCTTGTTTATTTCAGAGAAGGCCTACAATGGAGAACTGCATGTGCAGTATGGTGGTGGTGTTTTACGGAATGACAGAGCTTTTGAGGTTTCTATCACGTAGTCTTTGGGAGGAAGGTGGAGAAAGTAGACTGTCTTGATGAAAAATGACTATCAGTTATGTCTTTGATATCCAGCTTTATCTTTTGACACAAATGCTTAAGCAATAGCAAAACTATCAGACCAGGGGATGTTGAGAAGTATAAAATATATTCCCCCAGGGTGTCTAAATTCTCCCCACTGATAAAATCATTTAAATATTTCCTGTTTTTAAAGTAAATACTTCAATTACCTTAGGCATGGAGTAATTTCAAGAATAGGGTCCACACTGTTAGCTGCAGGTGATTTTTCTTTGAGTAAAAATAAATTAGGTTATCCTGAGTTTGTGGGGAGAGGAGTTGAGAAGCCTCATTTAGTGATGCTGAGATGGTTCAGAAGGATAGTAGTTGTTCCAATATAAGGAGCAACAATATAAATTAAAAATTTTAGTGCCCATAATGGGAATTTATTACAGAAGACTCTAGTGGCCTTTATACAGAAAACAAAAAAGGACAATACAACAAAAAAAACCCCATTTGATCCTGTGTGAGCTATGACTGGTAAAAGAGGTGTTTTAGAGTAAAGCAATTATATAGAGTTTATTTCATCCTAATTTACAATTTTTTCATTACTTCATTTCCATCATTTTAAAAGATAACAAGTCATTTACCTCTCTCTTTAATCTCATTTTTCATTAAAGCCCTACCTAAACAGGAAAACTGGTAGATAATACAATTAAATACTTCTTCAAACTATGTCTCTTTAAAGTGGGAAGCAAGTTTATTCAGATCATCAGCTTAATTTGAAAGTGGAAAGAAAAAGTACAAGAAGTTTAGTGTGATATATTCAAAAGCTATGATTTCATCACGGTCTGTCTCTGAGCCATTATGCTTTACTCCAATTGATCTCTACAGAAAGGAGTAAGGAGACAGACTTCCAGAACCTACTAGAATGGCATTGCATCATTTCATACCCTAAGTGAATTTTACCAAACAGCCCAGCAATAGAGGCTGTGTGACACTTCATGTGTCACATTGGGCACATGAAGTATTTTACAGGATGTTGGTGTGCTAAATGGAAGGATGCCTCAAGTTCTAAGCGACTGGGATATGTTACTGCCCTTTTTATAGCTCAAATGTTGACAGTCTCGAGTTGCTCTATTTAAAAAAGAAAAATCACTGCATAAATGAAATCAATTTATAAATATTTATAAACTTATTTCATTAATCCTTTTCTGGTCTAGTGTCATGACCAGCTGCATAAGTCCATGGAATTAAAAATAATAAATAAAAGAAACTCTTGAAGGAGTCTGCCTATGGTACTAAACTTTACCAAATGTGACCAAGCTCATGCAGCTTTTCTGCTCATAGTTAAGTTGCAGTGACAGTTCAAGCTTCCTGAGGCTTAGAGTGGATGAAGTATATTTGACTTATTTAAATTTTTGATGGTATTCTTCAGTTTAGACATCATTCATCCATCTTTTTCACATCTGTCACAGTATTTCAGGTTCTTTTTTCTCACACTCAGATGATTGCTACCCACTTCTTATTGTCTCCTGTCTTTCTGCCTTCAGTTGGTAGATGATTTTAATCCATCCTATACATAGTCCTTGGATTAATAACTAGTATATGCTCAGGATTTTTATCAGTCTCCTAGTTTAAACAACAGAAAAATCATTGCTCCCCATTTTAGTTCAGACTTCTTTGCAGATGTTCCAGACATCTTTTGTGAGGTCAGTCACAAGGATTGGTCCAAACCTACCTTCTGGCTCAGGTTGGTTTTCTCACTGCTCCCTATCTTTTGTGGATTTCAGTGATGGACCTTCAGAGCTTAGACTTAGAATCAGTCCTTCTTAGTGCTTCAGGTTATTACCCTCTGTTAGCTAGAGTTCATCCTTGGGCCAAAATCAAGTTGCTATCCAGATTCTAGCCCAGTCTTATTCAATCAGAGTGATTTTGCCTTCCCGGGAAACATTTAGCAATGTCTGGAGAAATTTTTGTTGGTCACAGAGTAGGCACTTGCTACTGGCATTTAGTCGGTAGAAACCAGGGATGCTGCCGAATACCCTGTAATACACAGGACAGCTCTCAAAATAAATTTTCTAGCTCAAAATGTTGACAATGCCAAGGTAGAGAAACTCTGTAGACCTATTGCTAATTTAAATTTGTCTAATCCCAGACCAGCTTTTTGAATAGTTACCTGCTGCTGCTTGATAGGCATTGCTTTTTCCCTCCCTTGTCTTTGTTTCTATTTTCTGTTTAGAGTATCTTCCAACAATCTGCAAGTGGTTTTAACCTAGTGAAATTCTGCCCATTCTTTCAAGCTCAGCTAGATGTTATCTACTTCAAAACAAAGACTTCCTGACTATTCCATTCAACGGAGTTTAGTTTTTTTCTTGTCTGATATTTTTATGACAAAACCAACTTGCAGGCTGCTTCTATCTATGTCTTATTCTCCATTCTAGATATTTAAATGTTGTGTAGCTCAATGTACAATATAAAGTCAAGAAACATGGCACCCAAGGACCTTTGACTCTGTCTGCAGAGTTTTGCCTCTTTAATCTAGCAGAATTATAACTTACCATTGCCTTTTTTCTCATCAAACATTATAATATGCTTTTTTTTCATACTGCTACAGTCTCTAAAATTATTTTAATAACTATATAATACTCAATCAAGTTGATATGTTCTAATCTTGCTTTTAAGTTAACTGGATTTTATTTCTTGATAAAATAATAAAAAATTGCATATCTTTGGTATAAAACTTTTTTATCTTTTCATCTGAAATATTCCCTTTGAACCATTCCAAGGAGTGGTCCAAATGCTCTGGTATGTTTTTATTGCTAGTGATATGTATTGCCAAATTTATTCCAAAGTGATTTCTAGTCTAAATTATCAGTGACAATATTTAAGGAAACCATATACGTGAATGAGTCAGAAAACCGAAGTCAACTAACATTCTGCTCCTTGTTAATATGATCTTAGGCAAACCACTTTATCTTTTTTATCATGTTTTCTTACCTGAGTAAGGGGGATAATAAACCTGAATCATAGAGCCATGAACATTAAATCAGATAATGTCTTTGGAGGTAACTTTTGTAAACCATAAAATTACCAATGTCTGTTCAATAAATATTTATGTAAAGATTTCTATTGCCAAGTTCTGTACTAAGAAGACAGAGCTGTGGCTTCAAGAAATTCTCAATGTAGCGCCATAATCACCAAAATGTTAATATTTTATGTACAAAATTGAGTAGAATTTATTCCTTTTATCATTACGAACAAAGCTAGTAGAGGTGATGGAATTCCAGTTGAGCTATTTCAAATCCTGAAAGATGATGCTGTGAAAGTGCTGCACTCAATGTGCCAGCAAATTTGGAAAACTCAGCAGTGGCCAAAGGACTGGAAAAGGTCAGTTTTCATTCCAGTCCCAAAGAAAGGCAATGCCAAAGAATGCTCAAACTACCGCACAACTGCACTCATCTCACACGCTAGTAAAGTAATGCTCAAAATTCTCCAAGCCAGGCTTCAGCAATATGTGAACCGTGAACTTCCAGATGTTCAAGCTGGTTTTAGAAAAGGCAGAGGAACCAGAGATCAAATTGCCAACATCCGCTGGATCATGGAAAAAGCAAGAGAGTTCCAGAAAAACATCTATTTCTGCTTTATTGACTATGCCAAAGCCTTTGACTGTGTGGATCACAATAAACTGTGGAAAATTCTGAAAGAGATGGAAATACCAGACCATCTGACCTGCCTCTTGAGAAACCTGTATGCAGGTCAGGAAGCAACAGTTAGAACTGGACATGGAACAACAGACTTGTTCCATACAGGAAAAGGAGTACGTCAAGGCTGTATATTGTCACCCTGCTTATTTAACTTATATGCAGAGTACATCATGAGAAACACTGGACTGGAAGAAGCACAAGCTGGAATCAAGATTTCTGGGAGAAATATCAATAACCTCATATATGCGGATGACACCACCCTTATGGCAGAAAGTAAAGAAGAACTAAAGAGCCTCTTGATGAAAGTGAAAGAGGAGAGTGAAAAAGTTGGCTTAAAGCTCAACATTCAGAAAACGAAGATCATGGCATCTGGTCCCATCACTTCAAGGCAAATAGATGGGTAAAGTAGAAACAGTGTCAGACTTTATTTTTCTGGGCTTCAAAACCACTGCAGATGGTGAATGCAGCCATGAAATTAAAAGACGCTTACTCCTTGGAAGGAAAGTTATGACCAACCTAGATAGCATATTAAAAGGCAGAGACATTACTTTGTCAACAAAGGTTCATCTAATCAAGGCTATGGTTTTTCCTGTGGTCATGTATGGATGTGAGAGTTGGACTATAAATAAGGCTGAGCGCCAAAGAATTGATGCTTTTGAACTGTGGTGTTGGAGAAGACTCTTGAGAGTCCCTTGGACTGCAAGGAGATCCAACCAGTCCATCCTAAAGGAGATCAGTCCTAAGTGTTCATTGGAAGGACTGATGTTAAAGCTGAAACTCCAGCACTTTGGCCACCTGATGCGAAGAGCTAACTCATTTGAAAAGACCCGATGCTGGGAAAGATTGAGGGCAGAAGGAGAAGGGGATGACAGAGGATGAGATGGTTGGATGTCATCACCGACTCAATGGTCGTGAGTTTGGGTAGACTCCGGGAGTTGGTAATGGACAGGGAGGGCTGGCGTACTGTGGTTCATGGGGTCACAGAGTTGGACATGACTGAGTGACTGAACTGAACTGAACTATTCCTTTTATAAAGTATGAGGAATTGAAAATAGAATGAGTTCCTGTAATGGGAAATACAATTATGGAAGCCCAGCAGTTTATTAAGATCATTGTTAGATTTCTTTTGATCCTATGTGGTCAGTTTATTCTCTCTAGCTTATATCAAAACTGTATTTCCTTGCTGGAATATATTCTTGGTAGATTTTTTTTTCTCATATATTATGACAGCACTTTCCTTACTGCTATACTCCAATGTGAATTTTTGTTCATTTCTTTTTTTCTGGGAAAAGTCAAATAATTTGTTTTTAAAAGTTCCATTTGCTACCAATATCATTTCTCTGTCGTTTTGTGAGCCCCAGGCCTCTAGAAGCTGCATGAGGGCACGGCCCCACTTGGTTGTTTTGTGACTCTTTCATCAACACTGCTTTATTTCGGAGTAACTGAGAGTATTTAGGAACTCCAGCATCCTTAGATCTATCTTTTGGAAATAGATATTGATTTTCCTGCCTTTGATTGTTAAGGCCTAGAGTAAGTCCTTTAGCTCCTCATCTCGCAGCCTGTTGAGCATCAGAGGCTGAGGATGTGGAAGTAACCGCAGTAACATACTTCAGAAGTGACAGTATGCTGTCACTTCTGACAGGTGCTGGTGTGAGCAGAGTGCAGGACTGGTCTAAGGACTTGAAAACACAAAAACATATTGTTCGTGGGCAGGAGCAGTTTATGGGGATGAAGATGGTAAAAATTTGTATGTGCCCCCAGAAAAGACTTTAGACTGTTACACTGCAAAGCGTCCTTTCTGCCTAAATTCTCCTCTCAGCTACTTGATTGATTTCACCCCTATCTAGGATCTTAAGGATTTTAGAGAAAAATTCCCTTCTTTCTGCAAAGCCCATCACATTCCAACTTCTTCCCTCTTATTGATGTTAAAACACATCTATAATTACTCATTCTTTTCATATTGTCATAAATGAAAATCAGCCTTCCTCTTTTGATGGGTATATTTTTCTTTCCTTCATCTTTTTTCTTTCTCAGAATCAAGTGAAACAGATCATATCCTTAGAGACCCAGGCTAGTGGATAGTGCAGTATTTCCAGGCATTTTACTTAGGTGTGCAAATGAAAAGACAGCAAGTTTACAGATTGCAAGTAGATAGGAAGGAGTAGAGATATTAGGTTGAAGTACCTCTCACAATTTGCTGAGATCAGCCCTGGGATTTCTTTGGAAGGAATGATGCTAAAGCTGAAACTCCAGTACTTTGGCCACCTCATGTGAAGAGTTGACTCATTGGAAAAACTCTGATGCCGGGAGGGACTGGGGGCAGGAGGAGAAGGGGACGACAGAGGAGGAGATGGCTAGATGGCATCACTGACTCGATGGACGTGAGTCTGAGTGAACTCCTGGAGTTGGTAAGGGACAGGGAGGCCTGGCGTGCTGTGATTCATGGGGTCGCAAAGAGTCGGACACGACTGAGTGACTGAACTGAACTGAACTGAATAATAAATATTTGTAGTCTTTTCCCTACTCTGAATTAGCAAAAAATGAAGAAACAGAAGTTAAGTTGGTGGACAGAAGTAGAAAATTTGTTAACCTCTTGTCTTTTCTTAGTGTTTCAGATATGAAATTAAATCACAGGGTATCCCTAAGAGAGATAATGAAGGATCAGATCAGATCAGTCGCTCAGTCGTGTCCGACTCTTTGCGAGTAATAATGAAGGATACCAACCTTATTTTGTAAACCTGGCGCATCAGTTAGTAGCTTCTTTCAGTTGTGTCATAAGTAAGTCAAAGACAAAAGAAATACAATTCACCCTCTGATTGAAACCAAGCATTTCTGCTTCAGCATTCCTAACTATCTTTTGCCCATTGCTGACAGTTTTAACTTCAAATCTAAAACACAACTGAGGTGTTTATCTGCTTCTATATTATAAAGGTTTCTTTTATATTTCTTTTGAGAATTTAATTCTTGATTTCTGGTGTGTTGCCCTGAAACAAATATTGTATTTGAAATGCTACCTTTTCAGAGAAGAATACTTAGAATGAAGGGAGGGTTATTTAGGGGTGATGGGGTTAGATATCCTGGTGGTGGGAGGCAGGGCAATTTGATGCTGATTCTGTCTCCTCCTTAGGAATTACTGGTTTACAGAAACCGATTAAGGCAGTGCAAAATTGCCTTTAGGGCTTAAAGGTTGTGGAGTCTAAGGTAAGAATAGATAAGAAATTTAAATGGTAGAATTCCCTCCTTCCCTCTGCCACCCTCCAATCCCTAAAGTATACCAAAGGAAACTTTTCTGTTCCTTAACGAAATATGAATCCAATTCTCTCGTTTTTCCTGAAACATGTCAAATGCCCAGATTTCATCAGCAAATCTTTCTTGTAGCCACGGTTCACTTATGCCTGCACAGAAGGTCCTCCTGCCATACATGGGCTACCTCTGTGCAGAGCCCTAGAGTTGGGCTTAAAGGATTTCAGCCTTCCTCCATATAATCCCATCAAGTTTATCTCTAATCTTTATCTCTAAATAGAAGCTTTCTCATTCTCTGTTAACTGCGTTGAGGAGATTCCATTTCTATCAGGTAGATTATTCTACAGACAAAATTTGGGGAGGAGGAGGGGTCTCACACTGACCTCATTGAAAAACCCATGAACTGTGCAGGAAGTAAGCCCACCTAGGCAAAGGACAAAAAAAAAAAAAAAAAAAACCTCTTAGAAATCATTTTTAACCAATATTTACCTTTCTTCCCCTACTGTTGTCCCTGGGTCGTACCTTTTCAAGCCTCTCAGCTTAACTACATCTTTGCCTCTGAGCAAACCTTTATTTTTTGTCCTCTCAAATCTTTCCATCCAAATGTTATACTACTCTCTTCCAAGTTCACCTGCCCATTTTGCCCTCAAGGAGATTGTTCTGATGTTTTTAATCCTACAAGGTATTAAATACTGTTCCATTCTTTTTTCAGAAGTATTCTGTGTGTAACTCACAAGCACACATGTAGACACCACAGTCCATTTGAGACACAGAGTAGGTCTCTTAGAGCATCCCGTTGAGTAATTGGTATAACATGCTTCTTGCTTTCTCTGTGATTTCTCCATCACACAGCTCTCATATTTTCTGTCCAAGATAATTATGGTCCTACATGTAAACATCTCTCAGACTGCCTCTTCTGTGTCTTTGACTTTCCCTGCTTCCTATTCAGACCATTCATTTCTCACCTTGACAATATGTGTCCTTTACATCCTGTAAGATGATGCTTCAACTTGATCTTTTCTAGAATGTTTTCCGTGACTAATCCTATCTCTTTTCAAAATAATTTTGAGTCTGCTTTCCTTCACCACTTACTGTCGCTGTGTATAATATAGACTCACGTGGACTGAGTGTTATACTTAACTTTTGTATTGTGCAATGTCCACGTTTCTTTCCACACTCAAATTTCATAAAGCTCCTAGGATGTCTTTGTTTCCAGCTACACAGGTCCCCCGTGCAGCAAACCCTTGTCTTCTTTGTGTGTGTTGAAGTCACTTTTTGCACACATCAGGCATACACTAAGTGCTTATGAACCGAGTCCACGTGCACAGGTAGGAAGCAACAGAAGATGGCTTAAGCTTCAACACGCACAATAGAAGTTGAACATAAGGGATAAATTCCCTGATAATAAGCTTGATTGAAGGTGAAAAACAGCTATTGAAAAACAAGGACTCTATTCCATGGAGATCTCTAAAGGGGGAAAAAAATAATTGATCTTAGATGGAGTCAGGGCACTAGACTAGAAGGTGTACTGAGATTTTATCTAGCTCCAGGATTTTATTAAAATCCTCATTGATAACACTACTTTCATAACGTGTTTCTGGGAAGAGGACTCTGGTATTGTTTTTTTCTGTTAAAAAATAGTAAATAAAAATAAACTGAGAAAGCTTTAAATTATTTTTAGAATTAAATACAGACTTTCAGTAATTAATACCTGGAGGGAACTACATATTTCTCTGATGTATTTGTCAAGTGCTATTGAGTACATTTTGTTTTGTTTGCATGTCTTCTTCAAAAAATCCAAGAAAAAAAAAAGATTATTTTTTCATGCCTAGCAAATGACAGTATTTCTGCTAGAGATAGGTATTTACTATTTTTATTCCATCACAAAAATGAAGTTTCTCATTTTGTAGAAATCAGAGAAGCTGAAAAATAAATCCAATATTTCTTTCTAGAACTTAACACTTTGTAGTTGCAGATGTTAGTATTTGTGCCTACTTGCATATTTCTTCTGAGCTTTATTATTTTTTCCCCTTCTAATTCATTTATTTTGGGTTGTTTTAACGTGGTTTCCAATTACAGAAAGGAGGTTTCTGGGGAGAGGGAAAAAAAAAGTTTTTAACTGCCAAAGAGATGGTATTTTGGCTTTGCTTTTCTGAATAGCTTTTATTCTTATGTGATTCCTATTAGGCAAATAGTGCTAAAAGTTGGCACTTCATACTTTCAGGCAAGTGTATGCAAGATGATGTAATTAAAAACCTTATTCAGGTTAATTGTTAGAGATTTTATAAATGACAATTTAGAGTGTGAATCTGTGTTATCTCAGACCATGGAACATTGCCACTGAGAGAGAGAAATGTTAAATGCCTATTCCTGGAAAATCCTCAAAAATTACTTATTTATGAAATAATAGTTTTGAATCGATAGCCATTAAAAACTCTATTGTAAGAGAAATCATCATTTACAGGTAATGACATGATGTGGGCTAAATATAACTGCAGTGTGATCGCAGCCTCATCCAGCGTGGGCCCTTTCCTCCTTCGGATTCCATGGTGATACTGCATCACCCAGAGTGTGCCTTTCCAACACTGATTAGTTTCTAAGTGTGGAAAGGGGTTATTAGCAGGTCCAAAATGAAATATCCTATTGAAACATGTGAAGGAAGATATGTTTGGATTCATATTGGGTCTTTCCAGTTATCCAGAGGAACAGGTGCACCATGTTTTTTCTCTTGAACCTTGTTGCCCCGTTAGACACTCTCTCTCACCTCTGCAGCCCCATCAGGTCGTTGATGCTCATGCCCTTCAAAATATCATCTGCTTTTTGGAGGACAATGTCTGTAAATTATAAAGCAGCCTTGTTAATGTGAGTGACTTTCTCCAAAAAATAAAAAACAAAGAGATTTGCCTGAAGTAAAAGAGAGCAGGAAAAGAAAGAAATATAACGACCTCTCTTATTATATGAGTTAACACAACTTGTCTTTGCAAAAAATCAGTACTATTTTTAAACTTTTATTGACAGAGGACTTCTGTGCCTTCCACAGTATATTTTCCTTCTTCTTCAAGGATTTCAGTTCCCTTGAAGTGTATTTCAGTTCCACAGTGTATTTTCCTTGATGTATATTTCAGGGAAATATACAGTATTTTTCAGTACTACACAGTACTATACAGTAATACACAAAAATACACAGTATATTTTCCTTGAATATATTTCAGTTCCACAGTATATTTTGCTTCTTCTTCAAGGGTTTCATTTCCCTTGGAATTACACACAAATATACACAAACACCTGAATGTTGCTAAAAGTTTGTAAAGACATAGATTATTAAATATCAGAATATTAATCAAAGTGTCACAGGATGTGTTTTTAGAACCCACTTCTAAACACACACATTTTAGTTCCAGAGGAACCAAGGAAGCTTGATACTAACCTAAGGCTTTACAGTTTATGTCCTCCACAAGCCCCTCCCCACCTAATGCCCTTACTAATCTTGCTGCTAGGGTCCCACGAAACCTATAAACTAAAAATGCGTGCCCCGCTCTTGGCCTGAATCAACCAGGGAGACACCTGATAGACACTGAGTCGAGCAAACAAGAGGAGGCAGAACCAAAAGCTGAGCAGCTTCTTATCTTGAATTCCTACTTCAGAAAGAATCCAGATTTTTCCTGAAGAATGATAATTAGTAAACATCAGGGGAGCCTCCCAGGCTTGTATGCTCCTGGTAGTGGGCAGTGTGTTAACAGCTAGTCCAGAGAATTTCCCCAGAGAGATTTTCTGAGACACTGAAAATAAACTGTTTATTTTTTAAGGGACACTCAAGGCAGTCAAATGTTTTTTACAAACATTTCCACGGACTCTTTGCTTCCCTGTCCCTGCATTCCTTTCTATAAAAATATTTGTATTTTACTCTTGGTGACTTTTAAAAGAATATGTTTATGTAGCTGAAGATTTTTTTTTTTCTCTCTGAGGATGTCCTCAGGTTTTTATATTTACTTATTTATTTGTTTGTTTATTGGTGGGGGGGTGGTGTGCTGCAGATGGGATAGAAATACTCAGGGAAAATCCTTTTGGAGTTAAAATACTTTAATTTGAATATTTCCATGATCATTGATCTTCCACACCAGGCTCCATTTATCACTTTAGACAGGCCTGCTCTTGCTTCTGTTTCTTAATATGTTACCAGAGGCTTGTCCTACCATATGCGAATCAATTATTTTAGCCTACACTCTCTTTTGTTCATCTATTATCAATTATTTTACCACCACCTACTATGGGCCAGGTGCTATGGATTTTAAAGCATAAGATTAAAGCTCTCCACCCATATGGTACTTACAGTCTAGCTGGAAGGACAAATCATATATGAATACATACAAGATAATTAATAATGCAGTATTATATTAGACATCAGCTTAAATTGGTATTGTAAGGTACTACACTGTACATTATGGAAATTGTGGAGAAGCTCTTAAAATCTGGTGGTGGTGGTTTAGTCGCTAAGTTGTGTCCAACTCTTGGGATCCCATGGACTGTAGCCTGCCAGGCTCCTCTGTCCATGGGATTCTTCCAGCAAGAATATTGGAGTGGGTTGCCATTTCCTTCTCCAGGGGATCTTCCTGACCCAGGAATCGAACCCAGGTCTCCTACATTGCAGGCAGATGATTTACCAACTGAGCTATGAGGGAAGCCCTACAAATCAGCCCTTAGAATCTGATGATGACCAAAAAAGGCTTCAAAAAGAAAGTAATTAATGTGACTAGTTCAGCAAGGAAAAGCATCTAGGCTGAGCCTTATGACTAAGAATAATATGATTAAGAAGAATGGGTGGTAAAGGATAGCACCAGGGAAGGGCACAGCAAGAATAATTTTTTAAAAATCAACCTACTTTTCATTGTATACCTAAAAATTATGTATATTTTTTAAAAAGGCATGCCTTAGTATTTCACAACCATAAAAGCTGTGATTTTTGTCAGTTGATAGAGAAGATCACAGGAGGTAGACTTTTTGAAAGAAACTATGAGATATTTTTGGAAAAGTTAAGTCTTTACTGTATTTATCGGGAGTTGTTCCTTTAAAAAAAATTTTAAAGCTTCTGGTGAAAAATTCTTGTTTAATGACCATGAATGAGACCAGAAGAAAAGATAATCTTTTAAGATAGGAAAATAAGAAGATAAATTTATTTTTAGAGGGAAATCTTCCACTTTCTGGATAATTAAAGTGTTTTTCTCTGATAAGGAGCTTGACTGTAACAATTTCCGGGCCTTATGATAATCCGGTTTGTCTTATTTTAATGATGAGAAAAAGAAGTAAGAGGAACTGGCTCCTGAAATGGTGAGAAACCGAGTGGGAGAAAACTTTCAAAAAATAGATGGAGTACTGTAGGAGTACTGCTGCCCAAGTGCACCTATAGAGAGTGGGGTATACAAATGTCTGAGAGTGGTTTGCATGGAAAACATACTTGCAAGTTACTTTTTTTGAACACTGGAAGCTTAACTTTAAAATGCAAGGTATTTGTCAACATTATCTGAAACACTGGACTGGAGGCAAGTGTTCCAGCATATTTGTTTTCTTACAATTAAAGCTAAGCTGACATGTTGAAAAGATGGTCTTCAAAGATATTCAGAGGCTGCTAAATTTTTGTCAATAATTAGCCTTCACTTTGCTTTGTAGACAGGGAAGTCATATTTTTTTTTTCTCTTCACATTTGCCAAGTAAGGATTTTCACTTTTAAATTTCCTCATCCTGGTGTTTGCATTTAAGCATTTCAAACAGACTCTTCACCCTCAGCCACCATGTGTAGTATTGCATTTATGCATTCAACTTCTTACTCAAGTGATGCTATTTTTTTCTGCCTCAGCCTGACAGCCACTAATAATAACACATGAGGACAGTCAGACAAAATGAAGACAAATGCTGCTTGTCGCAGCAGAATCATAATGTCTCCAGACTCAGTAAAGACAGTCTAACTGTATGTGGATGCTCTTTATAGCTTATTTAGACCTGTGGTTTTTCCCTGTGGTTTTTTTTTTTTTTTTTTTAAAGCACAAACATTGTGCAGAAATACATTAAGGCAACATATGGGCCTGTTAGTTAGCCAAAACAATGTGGAACCATGGAGAATAGAGAAGGCAAAGCACAGATGGATACTGTAAAAAATTCATGAGTGGCATAACAGATCTAAAAGGTAAATTTTAGTCAAAATTCAAGTGGAACGCATAGGAAATACTTAAGAATTTGGCTTTATGAGGTTTCTCAAATCACACAAGATGAAACATTGTGAATATTCCACAGATTTGTTTATGCCATAATGTGAAAAATCAGAGCTCATCATTCAACAGTAATTATGTCTATATAGATTCATGCCATCAGAAATAGATTGCTGATAAACAATAGTGCTTTGCTTCTATTTGATGTAAACGCTGCCGTATTAAATATCCATATTATTTCCAGCGCAATATTAGAAAGTGTCAGTCATTGTGACAAGTCAGACAAGAGGAGCTCATTGAGCCGTCCTCTGCGTAGCCACGTGCTGTCGAATAACCAGGTTTTCAGGCTATATTACTTTGTTGTTAAAATTGAGTTCTAGGCAGTAAATTGGCAAATCGTTTTCCCTCTCTCACATTTGGTTCTTTTAACCAAAACTGAAACCTCAAGGAGACATTGGATTCTTATGTATACATAATCCAGACACACCTTGAATTTTGCAGAACACTTGTCTTTTGAAGTTGTCTTCACTGGAGCTTGTCACTGTTGTCTTGTCTTAGGAAAAAAAAATATGTCCTAATCTCTGAGACCAGCCCAATAAAGGTATGATTAGGGATCTCACTATAGCCAATCTCATTCATAAATTTTCCTTAAGAGCAATCCTTGAGCAAAATAATTCTGCCTGGTGAAATAACTAGTTTGGTCCCTATATTTCCAGTGGAATGAAATTTAGAGAAAAGTGGAAAAGGTAGGGGACTGTTCTATAGATGTAGTCATAGAGACATTACCCTGGAGAAGGCAATGGCACCCCATTCCAGTACTCTTGCCTGGAAAATCCCATGGACAGGGGAGCCTGGTGGGCTGCAGTCCATGGGGTCATGAAGAGTCAGACATGACTGAGCGACTTCACTTTCACTTTTCACTTTCATGCATTGGAGAAGAAAATGGCAACCCACTCCAGTGTTCTTGCCTGGAGAATCCCAGGGACAGGGGAGCCTGGTGGGCTGCCGTCTATGGGGTCTCACAGAGTTGGACACAACTGAAGCAACTTAGCAGCAGCAGCAGCAGAGACATTACCCATTTAGAGTTTTTCAGATGTCTGTGATGCCAAGAGGAATTCAGATGTGTTTTGTCATTTTGTTGCCAGAAAGGTGATGTGTAGTTACCTATCCTTTGTATAAAGGTTTAAGTGATATTCAAAATGATTACTTTAAAATCTTAAACACATTGGTAGGAAGTTGAATGGGCTTACTTTTGTATAGTGAATTTGCTAGTGTAGAGTTAGAGGGCCCTATTATCCCTTGAAAGGATGCTGATACATTATTTAAACAACTAGAAAAGTGTTTGATACAAAGGAGAAGATAATTAGATTGAAAGTAGACATTATGAACAGGAAGTAAATGGTATCACTTACCAAACTGGACTAATGTCTTACTTTTGATTTTTTTGTTCTATAAGTAACATAAAACAGGACAGGTTTTGTAGCTGGCTCTTCGTTCTTGGCACTAACACCACTGTTGAGACCTTGAGACAGCAAATTGAACTTTCTGATAGTTGTCCTAATAGCTCTTTCAGGCGGGTTTGGGTGTCCTTAGTGAATTAAAGTTTGCATTAGTGAACCCACTGAGCAGCAGCCAAGACTAATTCTCAGCTCTGTATGACATTTCACACATTGTCAGTTCTTAGTAAGTGTTATAGGATAACGTTTTGAGATCCTCATCTGAGAGTTGATGGGGAAATATCAAATAATATATATGAGGTTTGCCAACTACATTGAGCCCAGTTCAAAAGTATGTTGTAAGGGATAGGTAACGATGGCAGGGTTGTTTCTCCTTTAAATAGAAGATAGATTTACTTCTAGAGTTTGCAAGTGTGAGAAAGAAGTCAAAGAAAAAAGAATATAGAGACAGAGAAGAAAGAGTAAAAGGGAGTTGCCAAGCAGGAGAAGGGTAGATGAGGAAAGGACTGGGAGTTTGAGATTAGCAGATGCAAACTATTATTTATAGGATAAACAACAAGGTCCTACTGTATAGCACAGGAAACTGTCTTCAATATTCTATGATAAGCCATAATATAAAATTATATGAAAAATAATATGTGTGACTGAGTCACTTTGCTGTACAGCAGAAATGAACACAACATGGTAAATCAATTATATGTCAATATTATTTTAAAAAAAGTAAAAGGGATAATGTTGTATATATAAAGAGATAAAGTACAATTATCTTTCATTTTTACTGATTATACCCACTTTCCCTATGGAGATTCTAAGAAGAGTATGAAAAATGTCAGATATATTAGAAGTATGTGTATATGTGTACTATATACACACATACACACACACACACATGTTTTTTATGTTTGTATTTTCTTATAAAACACAGGCTTCATGAGGACAGAATTACTTTTATTCATCACTATATTCCTAGCATCTAGAAGTGTACTTGCCACAAAGTAAACACTCAGTATTTGTTGAATGAATTTCTTAAGAGACCGTTTTCTATATGTTTCTACTCTCATGTAAGGAATTATTAGTTCAGTTCAGTTCAGTCGCTCAGTCGTGTCCGCCTCTTTTCGACCCCATGAATTGCAGCATGCCAGGCCTCCGTGTCCATCACCAACTCCCGGAGTTCACTCAGACTCACGTCCATCGAGTCAGTGATGCCATCCAGCCATCTCCTCCTCTGTCGTCCCCTTCTCCTCCTGCCCCCAATCCATCCCAGCATCAGAGTCTTTTCCAATGAATCAACTCTTTGCATGAGGTGGCCAAAGTACTGGAGTTTCAGCCTTAACATCATTCCTTCCAAATATAGATTTGTTCAATTGATGCTTTTGAACTGTGGTGTTGGAGAAGACTCCTGAGATCCCTTGGACTGCAAGGAGATCCAATCAGTCCATTCTAAAGGAGATCAGTCCTGGGTGTTCTTTGGAAGGAATGATGCTAAAGCTGAAACTCCAGCACTTTGGCCACCTCATGCGAAGAGTTGACTCATTGGAAAAGACTCTGATGCTGGGAGGGATTGGGGGCAGGGGGAGAAGGGGACGACAGAGGATGAGATGGCTGGATGGCATCACCGACTCAATGGACATGAGTCTGAGTGAACTCCAGGAGTTGGTGATGGACAGGGAGGCCTGGCGTGCTGCGATTCATGGGGTTGCAAAGAGTCGGACACGACTGAGCGACTGAACTGAACTGAACTGATCTCTCTTTAAACTGCTAGTTTGGTTAATACCCAAATAAGATGGCTGTTGCTGCTAAGTCACTTCAGTCGTGTCCGACTCTGTGCTACCCCATAGACAGCAGCCCACCAGGCTCCCCTGTCCCTGGGATTCTCCAGGCAAGAATACTGGAGTGGGTTGCCATTTCCTTCTCCAATGCATGAAAGTGAAAAGTGAAGTGAAGTCGCTCAGTTGTGTCTGACTCTTAGCGACCTCATGGACTGCAGCCTTCCAGGCTTCTCCATCCATGGGATTTTCCAGGCAAGAGTACTGGAGTGGGGTGCCATTGCCTTCTCCAAAGATGGCTGTGGAGTAGCACATTTTAGTTCAGAGAGGTGCCATCTAGATGGGTGAAGAGAAATAAAATAAGGAACTTTAAAACTTCAGTGGAATGGATCTGTGTTCTTTCCTGTGATAGAAGAACCCATAATGGTCAGATCATTTGGTTTGTTTAGTATATAGTACATATCTGGATGGGGGACCTTTCAGCAAGAAACATTTGGTACAGACATCCCTAACACTGTTCTAAGAGAATAAAGAGTAGTCCGTGACTTTCCTTTCACTGTGGGGTAAAGAATGATGTTCACCAGACACTGAAGACAGTGAGAATTCTGCACTGACAGTTTGGGGGCAGCCTGGGTTGCTTGAAGCAGTCAGTTTTATTTCCAGATCTAGGTAACCAGAGACCAAGAAGGGCATAAGGGGTTTGTTGATGACCAAGACATTTTGAATTGATTCTCCCTGCTGACTAGTTTTTTGCCTTTTTATGGGATTCAAATTATTTAATTTAATTTTACTTAATTTATGCACTATTACTAGATTTGCTCCAGGGAGATGTGAGATGTAATTGGTTTCAATTGACATTGTCTTCCAAACACAACACTTTTGCCCCCAAAATAAAAATCTTGTTGAAAGTCACCAAAAGCAGAATTTACATCAGGAAATTGCACGTTTTTATTCCGATCTTACCTTGACCAATGTCAGGGTAGCATGCTTGAGAAGTTAATATACATATTAATATCTACTTTATTCATTATTCCTTGCATAGTATATATTTATTATACATGACATTTTAAAAGAAATACTAAAAAGAGAAAATGTACTTTAATTTAGCAGACATATTTTGAGCACCTATCATATGCCAGGCACTGAGACATTCAGTGGAAAAAAGTAAATTTCTTCAAGTATCTTTTAGTCAAGAGAGAAAAACAGATTTTAAACAAGTAATTACAGATGTAATGGATGTTAAGAGAAGAGTGCTATAGAAGTTTATAGCAAATAGTTTAACATAGGTCTAAATCAAGTCAAAAGAGCTTGACAGGAATAAGGAAGTTAGGGTGTAGAGAGAGGGGATGATTTGAAAAGAAACCAACTTATCTCTATGTCCCTCAACTCAAGAGGAATTTTAAGAAATATAATTGATGACTGATTTGAAAGAGGGAGTGGGAAAGAAGGCTCCATGGATGATGCCACACTTCTCACGTGGATAACTAAGTCAATGAGAGAAGGAACATGTGACGAAGAGGTGTGAGAAGTAGGTGGGTGGGAATTATGAATTTTGTTTGGGTCATGTTGAGTTTGAGGGATCCAAGGCATCAAGTGCAGGAGAAATAATTGAACATTGGGGCCTGGAGCTCACAGAAAAGATGGGTTAAGACATATAGGTGTGGGAAACACCTGCCTAGAAATGTAACTGACACAACTCAGAGCATGGGTGAGGTTGAGGGATGATGCATAAAAAGAGAAGAGCGATGACTTCAGAAGAGTACTAATACTTAAAGGCCAAGTGGAACAAGACTTAGAAGTAATAGAGATGCAGGAAGAAAACCAGGAGAGACTGTTAGTACCAAAGAAGCCAAGAGAAAGAGTGTTTCAAGAAAATGAGAAGATAAACAGTGTCACATCTATGGACGATCAAATAGGATTAGGCCTCTACCGTTAGGCCTCTAGGTTTCTCTAACAGAAACCTCTGTTACACATGCAAGAGGGTTATGATGAGAACCCTGTGAAAACACTTTTAGTGAAGTGAAAAGTGTGCAAGAAGTATCAGAATGGGCTGAAGGGGGCCAATAGGAGATAAGACAGTGAAGAACATGTGTCACCCTGAAAGTTTATGTTTAAATGAAAGTGCAAGGTAGGGTTCTACCTAGAGGAGGATGTGAAATTGAAAAGAGATATTTTTATATGTCCAGGAGTTGATTAATTAGTTAGGTATTCTGTTGCCTACAATCAAATTCAGTGAACTAATGGTGGTTTTCTTAAATAGCCTTTATTATTTATTTCATATATTGAGAAGACTAGAGATGGATGGGCCCAGGGTTGCTGCAATGGCTCAAAAATATGCTCAAGCCAGGTTCTCACTGTTTTCAATCTGCTTTCTCTTGGATTTTTGTCCTTGTACTCAACACCTAAGGGACATTGCTGGCTTCTTCAGTAATATAGTACCCACTCAAAGCAAGAATATGAAGTATGATCATTGTTCTCTGTCTTTTTATAAGGGAATAAAATTCTTTCCGGACTTTTCTATACTCTTACTCCATCAGACTTCTCTTTGTAGCTTGTTGGCTAGAACAGAGTTATTTGCCCATTCTAAATGAATCATTAGTAAAGGACAATGTGGTTACTGAGCATAATTTACATCAGGAGTTCTCCAAGAGTGGTCTCTAGACCAGTAGCATCTCTTGGGAACTTGCTGCTGCTGCTGCTGCTAAGTTGCTTCAGTCATGTCCAACTGTGCGACCCCATAGACGGCAGCCCACCAGGCTCCCCCGTCCCTGCGATTCTCCAGGCAAGAACACTGGAGTGGGTTGCCATTTCCTTCTCCAATGTAGGAAAGTGAAAGTGAAGTCGCTCAGTCGTGTCTGACTCTCAGTGACCCCATGGACTGAAGCCTACCAGGCTCCTCCATCCATGGGATTTTTCAGGCAAGAGTACTGGAGTGGGGTGCCATTGGGAGCTTACTAAAAAAATACAAATTCTTGGACTCCATCTTAGTGATACTGACTAAGGAGCCTAGCAGTCTATTTCAAACAATTCTTCTAGGAAAATCTGGTACATTTTCAAATTTGAGAACCTTTTGTTCAAACTTATCAAGTCATTCTCTGGTGCTGGGGAGAGGACTCATGTTCCACGACCTTATTGCTTCCCTTAGGAAGAATGGAGCAAGGATATGAGTGGACACAGAAAAGTGTCTGCCATCCTTGACTTTCAACATTAAGAGAAGGAGCCAAGGAAGAGAGAGGATGAAAATATGAGAGGGGACAATTGGAAAAGAAGATGGAAGTGAAGACATTCTGGACTCAGGTGGAGAAAATGGCCTTCCGTGAGAGGATTCCCCCTCCATATAAAGAGAGCTTGAAGAAAAGGATGGATGCAGAAGCAGATAGGCTGGTGGTAGGAGGGCTGGCATTCTCCTTATGTTGGAGATAGAAGTGCTTGGAATAGAAGTGCAGTCATTTCTCTCTCTGCTGAGAGAGAGGAGCAGGTGTGGTGGAAGTAAGACCTGAAAGAGCAGAGAAGGTTTAAAATGCTTGTAGAGAAAGAGAGGCCTTACTCATTGGAATCTATTGGAATTTATATTAGGTCGTAAGCCTGCTCAAGGTCAGTACACCTGAGTTTGTAGTGGGATGATCTGCCTTGTGTGATATACGACAAGTGGATGTAGGCTTAGGGCTCACAGATAGTTTGATTCCTTCCTCTAGGATTGGTGATATTGCCAGAGGATGTTACAGAAGGTCATGGATGAGGATAGGATATTGTTAAGAGAAAGGTTGAAGTGATAAAGCAAGCAGTTCATGCTGAAAAGGAGGGTACTTGAGGATGAGGAGCACTGGAGGGTTGGTCCATGGACCCAAAGTCATGCTGCTGCTGCTGCTGCTAAGTCACTTCAGTCGTGCCCAACTCCGTGTGACCCATAGACGGCAGCCCACTAGGCTCCTCCGTCCCTGGGATTCTCCAGGCAAGAATACTGGAGTGGGTTGCCATTTCCTTCTCCAATGCGTGCTAAGTCGCCTCAGTCATGTCCGACTCTGTGCGACCCTATGGACAGCAGCCCACCAGGCTCCTCCATCCACAGGATTCTCCAGGCAAGAGTACTGGAGTGCACTGCCATTTCCTTCTCCGAAAGTCATGATGAGATTCTTCTTATTCATTTGGTAAGAGCCATATTCAAGAATAGGTCAAGCTGTATCCACATTCTGAATTAAGAAAATTAATTATATTATGAGCTCTTCTCTGTTTATCATGAGAAGTTGGAGATTGGTCACATTTACTGAGAGTTATGGCACATTTTTCCTTATCACTAAGTTGTAGGACATGATGTAGGAAAATAAGCCAGAGGCTTTAATTTGACTTACCTTGACTGCTTTTTGACCTGTTCTATTTTTCTTTACCAATGGACAGCACTTTTTGCAGGCATGATTTTATAGGCCTTGCACAAATCTCAGTAAGTCATATATATAATACAAGGTGAGAGACTGCTTTTATCCAACTTGGTGTATCGTTTCCTTTGCCTAACAGATAGTTATAATTTCCTAATGCACTTGGTAACTTGCAAGATATTAATATCTTATATTTTTATGGAATAATCTCCTTAGAGCTAAGGAAGAGTCATTGTTTAGGAAGATGGTTTTCTTTTTCTTTAACTGAGTGCAGAGTAGCTGCTGTGCATCCCATCTGTGGCCACATCAAGCCCCGAACCTGTTTCTCTCTGCCACTTGACATTTTCTTCTCTGGATTGTCCTAAAAGAGTACATGCCAGCTGTACAAATCAGAATCACAAATGATTAGGCACACATGTTTCCTGCTACAAACCTCTTAAAGTAAATTCCATAACCAGGGAGATGTTACCTCTATGCTGTGTCATGTTTTGGAACATCCGCCGTTGATTTCTTTGCACTCCCTGCAGCGTCCAGTCCAGGAGCCTTGCCCTCTCTGTGAATGTGACTAAGGGAGAGCCAGCTGCCAGGCTCTAGAAACTCATCATGTGAGTGGAGCACAATGAGCCTCTGTTTCTGTGGAACTTTGAATCTACTTCCAAGAGAAAAGAGCCAAGGTCTTTGAAAGTCACCAAAATTGTTGGGATATAAATTTCATAAAAACAGAGATTTGGCTGACTGCTATATTCCCAGTGCTCAGAACAAGGCTTGGCACATATTGGCACTCAATAAATATTTGTTGAATAGATAGTGACTCTTTGAAGATCAGCAGTCTTCTGTGAATTCTGGTGTCTTAACAAAATAGGTCTTATTTCTAGGTAATTATTTTAGTGAGGGGCCTCCCCAGTGGCTCAGGGGTAAAGAATCTGCCTACCAATGCAGGAGACTCGAGTTTGACTCCTGGGTCAGGAAGATCCCCTGGAGAAGAGAATGGCTACCTACTCTAGTATTCTTGCCCGGAGAACCCCATGGACAGAGGGGCCTGGTGGGCTACAGTCCAAAAGGTCCAACGAGTCAGACACAGCTGAGCAACCAAGCATGCATGCATCATGTTAGTGAAGGAGACCACCACAGGGAATGGAAAAAACAGCACATTCGTTTACATATTACATTTATAGCAACTGTGAGTATTCAAAGTTTATCATTAGTTGAAGTAATTCTGCACCAATGTGATCTGTGCCTACCTACATGTTGTTGAGAATAATTATACAAAACATATGTGGTAGAACTCTTGCAGTGACAGTTTGGGCATTTTATTCTAGTGGTAGTTTATGTGTTACAGTTAAGTTTCATGGAGTAATAAGATGGAGAATCTGTGGGCTCAGCTCCAGTGCATGATGACTTGGATTCCACCTCAAGTCTATTAGAGAGGCTTTCATACCATGAGAGATGGCCCTCCTGGGGGCACCATAGAGGCAGGACCGTGAGTTGATCAAGTGCATGGATGTTGAAGTTAGATAGACCTTGTTTTGGTTCCCACACTCCCCACTTGCTAGTCCTATGACCATAGACACATTTTTTAACTTCTCTAAATTTTAGTAACCCTTCATCTGTGATACAAGGGTATTAATAATATCATCTGTCTCATAGGATTATTGGGATTGAATGAGATATTACATACAATTTGCTTAACATAGTGACTGGCACATACTAAGTACTTCCTTGCTGAACGTTAGCTGTTATTATCAGCTATAGTTATTAATTTATGAATTATGCCTATGAATTTGTTTATAGATTATATAAGTCCATATATATTTGTTGTTGCTAAATTCAAATAAAGTTGTGCAAATTGCAAGGTTGTTAATGTGGAACATTAATGTTCATTATAGAGTAAAACATGAAGATCTCACTTCTTCCAGCAACTTGTTTAATCTAGTTGATTAGGAAATGCTCTCTTATGAAAATGACACATTCACGTTTTAGGTGTGTGTGTACAGGTATTTAGTGACATTGACCATTAGGCTAATACTTAGACTAATGGTGGATTTTACCATTCATAAACATAAATCATGCTATCCATATGAAAAAAAGGCATTTTAAAAAAATCCCCTGGGCATTGTCATTGATACAGATGACCAGTCTTCTTTTTCATGTTTTATAATTTTCTTCAGTATTTTTATTTATTAAGTTCAGTCAGCTGTCACACAGGAATTCATAACTCTGCAACACAGTACAGTCAGCTTTGTAGGTTGCTTTTTCTATGTTTTTACAGGGACACCAGCAAGACTAGAGACTATTTGGAGAAAGGAAACCAAGATGATAAGAAACTTGGCAGTCGTGTTCTTTGATGAATGTTGTAGAAACTACAGATGCTTGAGCTATAGAGGGAAAAAAATTGATTTACTAGGAATATGAAAATTATTCCAAATATTTGTAAAGATATCGTGCAGAAAAGGACAAAAAATGGCATCTTTGTATTTACAGAGGAAAGATGGAAAATAAATAGGTAGATGTTAAACAGTGTCCGGTTTTGGTAAGCATTCATCAAATGAAGCAGCATCTGTAAAAAACCTCCTGATGTTCTCAGGCACCGCTCAGCTAACTCTCCTTCCCAGTGTATAATGTAACTGGCCAAGAGTGGAGTCAAAATCCACCTTTTATAACTTCAGATTCAGGTGCTTGTTGTTTAGCCTGTGATAGCTCTTTGATCATGAAGTTCAGTTCAGCGGGTTAGAGACTTGCACTGCTGAGACCAAGTCCAGGGATCCAGGTTTGTATAAGGCAAATTAGTTTTATTTAATTCTACAATACCTGACACCCTGTCTTTAGCCATCTAGCCTTCAGTTGATGCTTTTGATTTAAATAGGAGGCAGACTGTGTATGGAGCTCTCAACATTAATGAAAAAAAGCCATTTCAAAGATATATCCTTTTGACCATGGGTCATTGATATAATCTTTATATGAGAACAATGGTATATTAATTTGAGAATAAGTTTTGTCAAGTGTCCCAGTAGTGCCTTATGAATGAATATCCTCTGATCTCTGTGTACAAGCATAAGCAGTGAGAATGATGAAAAGAATGAACTTAAATAAATGGAACTAAAAAGATGCATTTTGAAAGTTTGGTTCTGATGATGACTTGTGCCACCTAGCTATCGCCTACTGCAGGGAATTTGTTCTTGTAAATTCTTTCTCCATGTTTCTGTGCAAAAGATTGTGAAGCTAAAATTTCTTCCCCTTTGTAGATGCCCTTCAGGTCTGAACAAAGACCCTGAGGGCACAGTGAAGCTCAGGATTCTTCGCAAGGCAGTGGCTCATCTGGTCAACTCAGTGCGGGTGTGAACCCTTCGTCATTTAGATATAGGGGAGTGTTGCGGGTGTCATTTACAGAGCTGTTGGTTTAGAAAATTGCAATATAATCTGGGTGGGTATCCTGAAGACCCAACACGTAAATTTTCCAAAGAAATGAGACTTTATCAAGATAGTAAAACCAGAGGCCCTTGTCATTGCTCTTACATGCTACCTGAGCAACTCAACATCAAACTTCAATGGCACCAGACTGAAAACTGACCCTGGCTCTTGCTTGTTTTCTTTTTTACTCCCTCATTCCTTCTCTCCCTCCCTTATTTCTTTCTTTCATTGAAAGAAAAGAGCAAACTATTTCCTAGGAGTGAAGAATAAACTGGTAAGTTGTACTTGTCTGCGATTTGTGGATGGTCACACAGAATACTTCTTGAGTCTTTGGGTCATTATTCATGTAATCTCTCATCTAGGATTTGTTGAGATTTTTCAGAGCCCTGGAGCCCCGAGCAGAGCCCATGTTATAGCATGAATCCAACAGTATTCTTCTTTCTCACCTCTGCTCTATGACAGGACAACCCTTCCTAGCCTAGTGGATTAAAAACACTGATTCTCTGACCCTTTGAGATCATTCCAGAGAAGTCAGGCCACAGAATTGGCACCAGATTTCCTCAGACACTGAGGTGAATGCTCAGGGAAGCTGCAGATTTACATTTGATATCCACATCCATCTTCTCCCTGCCAATTAAATTATTAATTTTCCCACATGCCTTCTTATTTAATGAGAGGAGTGGTGGCCTTTATCTGTGCATGTGTGCAAACAAAACATCACAGCAGGGGCTCCTGAACTGCCCAGGCAAGCTGAGGGGTTAAGCAGTCAGATGTAGCTGTCTTGGTACTGTTGTGTCATTTACAAAAGTCTGGCTGGCTGTTGGCATCATACACATGGAAGGACACGGGCTCCAAAGCACCTCCCTGCACAGGCATCCAAAGATGAAAGCCCCTTTTGCAAATACAAAGGAAAGATCAAAGGAGGGGAAAATGATAGCATTTAAAAATGCACATGTGAAATGCAAAATTAGGATATGATTGTTTTCCCAGGTTCCATTAGAGTGGTGCTATTTTCTGAGATGGTATAGTATTGGTTGATTACTTTTCCATGATTGAGATAATAAATACATCAACATGATTTTTGAATCTGTTACTCTAGATGTTCCACCACATCTGTCTTGTCCTGCTTTCCAGAGCAATCCATCGCTAGTTAAGTACAAATGTTAACTTTATCTAGTCTCTAGTGCCCCTAAATACCAATGTCCAGCTATAATTTGACTAAAAACAAAGAAGCAATAAACCTCACATATATCTGCATAAATGTTTATTATAAGAGTTATTTAAACTTAATTTTTCACATATCAGTTTTTGTTTATTTAGGAGGTATTAACTGTATGTTGTCTTTGTTCATGGATTTGAATGTTGGACTTGCTTCCTACACGAGAGCAATATGATCCTTACATCCTGATTCTTTTCAGGTTTATGACTCCGATACAAGACAAATTCCACTTTAGTGATTACAAAGGATTTTAGATTATTATTTTAAAGATTTATTACCACTTGCCTTTGTTTAATTAATGTCAATATCATCTTTGGGGAGCTGAAGTTCACCTTTTTACGACAAGTGCCATTGATGAACCCATTCATTAAAATTAAACGCAAACTTTAAGGTTGAGCTGAACAGAGTCAATTTTGGTGAACCTTTATGACACCTTAGAAGCTGTCTATAACTCCTGGATTACGAACCTGCTCTTCTCTCTGAACCCCACCCTGGAGCCCCACCTTTTTTGTTATTCCAATGGAAAAAAAATAAAATTTTCAGAGTTGTTACATAATCTAGCCTTCCCTCTTTTAAAAATGAGGTTCGATCCCTGGGTCAGGAAGATCTCCTGGAGTAGGAAGTGGCAACCCACTCCAGTATTCTTGCCTGAAAAATCCCATAGACAGAGGAGCCTGGTGGGCTACAGTCCATTGAGTTGCAAAGAGTCATGTGACTGAGCACCCCACCTAAATAGTTGATGTGCGTACATGCTAAGTTACTTCAGTCGTGTCTGACTCTGTGTGACCCTATGGACTGTAGTCTTCTAGGCTCCTCTGTGCATGGGGATTCTCTAGCCAGGAATACTGGAGTGGGTTGCCATACCCTCCTCCAGGGGATCTTCCTGACCCAGGGATGGAACCCACTGTGTCTCTTGTGTCTCCTGAATTGGCAAGGGGGTTCTTTACCACTAACCCCATCTGGGAGGCCTTAAATAGTTTACATATGGGCTTCCCTGGTAGCTCAGCTGGTAAAGAATCTTCCTGCAATGCAGGAGACCTCAGTTCAATTCCTGGGTTGGGAAGATCCCCCGGAGAAGGGATAGGCTACCCACTCCAGTATTCTTGGGCTTCCCTGGTGGCTCAGATGGTAAAGAATCTACCTGGAATGTGGGGGACCTGGGTTCAATCCCTGGGTTGGGAATTCCCCTGGAGGAGGACATGGAAACCCACTCAAGTGTTCTTGCCTGGAGAATTCCCATGCACAGAGGAGTCTGGGAGGCAACAGTCCATGGAGTTGCAAAGAGTCAGACATGACTGAGGGACTAAGCACAGCACAAATATTTATAAAGAAGAAAAAACAAAACAAAATAAAATTGCAGAACTTCCACTCCCCTTCAGTGGGGGAAAGGGGACAGTTCAGTTCAGTCGCTCAATCATGTCCGACTCTTGGCAACCCCATGGACTGCAGCACGCCAGCCCTCCCTGTCCATCACCAACTCCCAGAGTTTACTCAAACTCATGTCCATTGAGTTGGTGATGCCATCCAACCATCTCATCCTCTGTCGTCCCCTTCCCCTCCCACCTTCAATCTTTCTCAGCATCAGGGTCTTTTCAAATGAGTCAGCTCTTCCATCAGGTGGCCAAAGTATTGGAGTTTCAGCTTCAACATCAGTCCTTCCAATGAATATTCAGGACTGATTTTCTTTAGGATGGACTGGTTGGAGATCTTTGCAGCCCAAGGGACTCTCAAGAGTCTTCTCCAACACCACAGTTCAAAAGCATCAATTCTTCAGTGCTCAGCTTTCTGAAAGGGGACAATCTTTCAATAAAACTATGCTTTCTAGTAAAAGGGGAAAATCTGCACAGACCTTTTTAAAAATACTTTCCTTTAGGAAAAATTGGTTCCCCTTTAATACAATTTTTCTGTACATTTGATTTGTACTTCTATATAAATGATATTAAATTTACATCTATTTATACAACTTGTGAACACTTATTAGTTGGTTTTGCTTGCATTTCATTTAGGAATACCTGGTCTTAATCACTTTATATTTTCATAGGATAAGTATAATGGAAATCTCATATCTATTCATTAATAAATACACAAAATAGCAATATTTGCTGCTGCTGCTGCTGCTAAGCCGCTTCAGTCGTGTCTGACTCTGTGCAACCCCATAGACAGCAGCCCACCAGGCTCCCCCATCCCTGAGATTCTCCAGGCAAGAATATTGGAGTGGGTTGCCATTTCCTTCTCCAATGCAATATCTAGGAACATTGATTGTAAATCCTTGACTAGTTTGGAATAAACCTTTACTAAACCTCCGTGTAGTTTATTAAAAGTACCGTGTTGGCTCCAGTTTGAATGGCAGCCTCATTTTTCTCATTCTGTTTCAAAGGGGCCCTCTGGTGGACAGCTCTACGTGATCTCTTGAACACACACATATTTATATATGATTTATAGACTATAGCTAATATAACCCAAAAGCCATTTGTGATTGAAGCTCTATCTTTGCAAATTGAATGAATCACTGAAACCTGTTTTGTCATCATTTTTTCATATTTAATGAACATGCAATTGTCTAAAAATAAAATGATCATCCTTAAAGTTTACTGTAAATCACTGTACATCAGCATATTCCCACACATGAGATAATCGTACTAAATTAACATTCATTACCAATAATTTTAGTAATGAATTATTCAGCTGATATGCAATTATCACACACATTTCTAAAGCAATTACTTTATTACATAGGTACTCCATGTCATTGATTTTACTTGTCTGTATTGCATATGTAAATGTAAGAAACCTCTGCATTTACCACACTTTCAAATGCAGAGGGTTCTTTCATGTTTGTTCAATGTCATGAAGTTGTAAAGATATGTATCTAGCATAACCTACATTTTAACAAGCTTGCTGTGTCATAAAATTGCTGTGATAAAATCAGGCAAAATCATAAAAACAAATTAAAAAAAAAGGTAAAACTAGACCATGAAGTTATAGAAATGGGATATTTTTCTGGGTAGTGTATCTCAGTGAGCTCATACTATTATTAATTATATTCTAAAAGTCCTTATTAGTTAAGAAAATGATAAAAATTGACTTCAGCTTATAATGCTGTGTGCATTTAGCCTTAGATCTAAGATAGCATGTGGAAACTGAGCATAAGGAAACAAGCATGAACTTTGAAATCAGACTGAGTTCAAATCCTGCCTCCGTGACCCTGAATTATTTAGAAATGAACTCAGAGTGTCATGGTAGGGATTAATATCTGAAGTACTTAGATATTTCAGATATCTAAGTACTGTCTATATATCTATTTCAGCATCCAGAAAATTGTGAACCATGGTGCTGGAGTGTTCTGTGAACATTTAGAGGCAACTACTAGATTTCTTTGGGCAGATGTGTGTTGATTTGTTAACAAGTAGCAGCTCAGATAGAGCCCCATATTGTCGGACTTCATTTAGATGTAGCAAAATCAGTATGTATATATGTATATATACACATGTGTGCAGGTGTGCCCAGCTATTCAGTCATGCCTGACTCTTAGTGACCCCATGGACTGTAGCCCACCAGACTCCTCTGTCCATGGGATTCTCCAGGCAAGAGTACTAGAGCAGGTTGCTATTTCCATCTCCAGAGGATCTTCCTGACCCAGGGATCGAACCCATGTCTCCTGCTTGGCAGATGGATTCTTTAGCACTGAGCCACCTGGGAATCAGTATAATGAAATAGAAATAATGAATAGTATGATAATAGTTTTAGGCAATATTGTAACTTTCAGACTTTAGAGTTAGACCCAGTTCTAAGTCAAAAGCCTGAAACTAGCCTATCTAAAAGGATCCACAAGTTTTTATTTAATGTAGGCATATCTTTTAAAACCAATGTTCAAAATGAAAAACAGTTGTTTGGGAGCAGTTTAGCAAAACAGTAATCAAATGTCCATGGTTAAAAATGTAATAGAAAAGAAGAATGGCATGATCTGAGAAAGTATTGTGAGGTCACCCCTCACTTGTTCTGTCTCCCTTAGATTATTCACCCATTAAAATTCACATCATACCAAGTTGCTTCTTCCTTTTGAAATGGTTTAAGAAAATGCTATATATAACTTTGCAGTAGTTTATATATTTTTCTCAGAAATGTAAACAAGTACCCAGAATATAATATGAGTTGAATGAATTTTATTTGAATGAATAGAAGAACAAATGGTTCGTTCATTCTCTTAGCAGCTGACTTTAAAATGCTGAAAAGTAAATGATGAAACAAGCCAAATTCTCACTTAAGAGGAAAACTTTGTCAATACAGAGCCATTGACTCAGGTCATTTGGTTACTTTTTTTTTTTTTTTAATCTCTGTACATTGAAGCAATCAATTTTTTAAAGGCCAAAACAATTTTGGGAAATGGACTCACCTACAGATTGAAATGTTTAATTCAATGATCTAATATCTCAGGCTTCTTCAAAAGTTATGAGTCCAATATGAATAGAAACAGGTTAATTCTTAATGTTTTAAAAACCCAATAATTTATCTACTAATCTGCTGGCTGCTCTCAGGAATACAATGAAGAATAACATTTATTCTTGCCTTGAGGGAGCTTACAATCCATGGAAGGAAATACAGATTACTGTGGCTAATGGTTTGGGCCAGACCATTGTTGGGTTGGTGTTAGCCGGGGGGCTTCATGGAAGTTATAGATCTGTGATGAGACTAGAAGTTTTAAGTGTTAGGAATTTAGATGGGCGCATTATATTTACAGATGGTTATGCTTATATGGTCTACAAAATATGTGTCCCCTATGAAACCCATCAATCATAACCTGTTAGCTATCGTCCATGAATCAGATGGCATACGCTGCTGCTGCTGCTGCTAAGTCGCTTCAGTCATGCCCAACTCTGTTCGAACCCATAGACGGCAGCCCACCAGGCTCCTCTGTCCCTGGGATTCTCCAGGCAAGAATACTGGAGTGGGTTGCCATTTCCTTCTCCAATGCATGAAAGCGAAAAGTGAAAGTGAAGTCGTTCAGTCATGTCCAACTCTTCGAGACCCCATGGACTGCAGCCTACCAGGCTCCTCCGTCCATGGGATTTTCCAGGCAGGGGTACTGGAGTGGGTCGCCATTGCCTTCTCTGGGCAAACTCTGCACTCTGTATTAAGGGGCAGAATCTGGTCAGACAAGATTTGGTAAAAATCTTGATGAACTTGGTTAGCATTAGATTGTTTGGGACATTTTTATAAATTTTAAAAATTTGATAACTATCCTATAAAAATAATGTTACTGTCATTTTAGTTTTCTATTCCAAGATGTTCTGAAATCATCCTGTACATAAAACCCAAATTAAGAATTTAAGATTTTATGAAGCTCTGTCTTTGATACTTCTCTTTAAGAAGAGACATTAATTTTTCATATATTTTAATCATTTGATACCTAAATATATTAAATATAATCATACAATTCTAGATTTTATATCACATAGAATGCTTGAATTATTTCAACATCCTTTGGGTTAAGGTTATCAGATTTTGTCTAATATTGTGCCCATATTCTTCTAACTTTTAGACAGTGGCTTAGGCCCTGGGAGAACATAAGTTAGGTTTCTTTACCAAGGGTAGAGGTAGGTAAATTGACATGATTTAAAAGGAATGTGAGTGGTTTTATTAACAAACCTGCTAAAACTTAGCTCCCCCAGTGTGTCCTGTCCCTTTCAATGTATATAATGTTGTCATTGCCAGTGTTTACAACATTATAGTTACTTGTGCCACTACCATCTTCCTCATCATGATGCATTTTCATTAACAGTTTATATAGAACACACCCTAAGCCACCACTTCTCTGTACACAGAGCAGTGTCCCTGGGGCCTCACAGCTATTGCAGGATGGCCTCAGGAGAGGCCACCGTGTCTGAGGCTCCTGGTGCCCCCTACAATGATCGCACAATAGCTCTGACCGGTCTCACAAGAGGAGGCAAGTACATTTGTCAGGACCAAACACCCCATGGCTCATTTCTCTGCAGCTACACCAATGTCAGTATGCCTGGGGTTGAGTCTTCTTAGTCAGGGCATGGGAGGATGGAAAGAAAGCATGAAGAACAGGTGATTTAGAGAGATGACGCCCTTCTTGTGCACGTGGAGTACCATCATGCTAACAAGTCCTGTACTGACTACTAGATGCATGCAACTGTTACCTCCCTTAAGATCTTTAATAGATATGTGGAAACTGAAAAAAATCCATAATAGCTAAGTAAAGAGATTGAGGGTTAAACATGGCATATTTCAGGATACCTATATACCTACCCTTTGCGGTTAAATCTTGGACATGGGAACTGCTTATTTGAGTGATTGTGGCATGTGTACATCAATGTGATGGATCACAGAAACATTCACTGAGAGCACAAAAAGCCCCTCCCTGAAATTCTGCCCACATCTATTGTCTTCATCTTCTTTCCTTCTGTTTAAGATCCTGGAAGAGAAACTGCTATTTTTATAAAACAGTGTTTCAAATGCTGCCTACCCTTCTGTATCCATGTTCCGGAAAGGTCAGTGCATGTATTCAAATTTTCTCCTGAATATCCTAGCATTGTTGCATATTTTCATCCAATTTACAGCCTATTTTGTCACTGTAAACAATTAATTTTCCTGAATAAATATGTATATTTGATCCAGATACCCTTGAGGCTCTTAGGCAGGATTCAGATGCATACAAGGAAACTGTTCTACTAACTTGCTACTAGTTAGAATCTGAGAAACCAAGGACACTGACTTTTTTAATTAGAGAAAAGAAGTACTCTTCCTTATTGACATTCTAGCTGCTGTGCCCTGAGTTTCTAGTCTGATAGTTTCATTTTGAGACTACCTATGGTCGCACATCGGAGAAGGCAATGGCACCCCACTCCAGTACTCTTGCCTGGAAAATCCCATGGACAGAGGAGCCTGGTAGGCTGCAGTCCATGGGGTCGCTGAGGGTCGGACACGACTGAGTGACTTCACTCTCACTTTTCACTTTCATGCACTGGAGAAGGAATTGGCAACCCACTCCAGTGTTCTTGCCTGGAGAATCCCAGGGACAGAGGAAAGCTGTATCAGAAGATCTGATCAGCTTTTGTTTTGTTTTGTCTTCTAATTGGTGACAATTGATCTCACCAATAATCTAAGCAGGAACTTGGTTTTAAAACTTAATAAGCACAGTGATCTCAAATTTGGATCCTAGACCAGAATAGAATCAATTTTTCCAAGGTTGCCTGCTTGGAGAGGAGAAAACAGTGCTGAGAAGTTGCCTGATATATCTGTGGGCATAGAGAATGTCAGGTTGAGAAGGCTATGACCTATAATTTAAACCCTTGGTCCCTAAGCTTTTATCCACTTAATAGTTTTCTACCATCTGGATTCTACAGTACCATATTCAAGGAATCCAATGGAATGTGCCTAATAGAGTGGCCTTTAATCTTCTCACAAGATTGGTATAGAGAGGGAGAGCCCCTTACTGTACTGGGATAAATAGTTCTTCCTTTTGAAAGGACCAACCACTTTGGGATGGAGTTGGATTGAAGAATAGAAGAGAAAGTGGCATAATTTGACTTTCACCTTAACTATTCAATGATTCAAATTTTATATACATACAGCCACACACCTAAAGTGAAATTGAACATTGTGCCCCATTTAATTCATAGAATTGGAGAAAGTAAAGGCCCTAGCTAGAGGCTGCGTGTCACAATTGGGGACAGAGCAGGACCACGTGTTCAGGGACAAGGAGAATTTACCAAACCTTTGCCAGAATCTTCACACATTTCCGTGTCGCCTGTTTCTCTCTCCTTATTTCCCAGTGTATTTCCAGCAGTGTCTTTCAGAGTTGTTGTTAAAGTGTGCGACATTCGAATTTGCCAGTAATTTTATAATGAAGATGTGAAGAGGGTGGGGGAGAATTGAGCTAGAAGCCACTGAAGTGCTGAAAACACACTATAGCACATTTGGGAAATAATATGTGTATGTCAGTCAAATGAAGACAGAAATTGTCTTGATATTTTAAAAAACATAACTGGTAATGTGATTTCATGTGAAATTTCTTGATGGCTACTGAGCATAAAAAACATAAATGATAATGTGATTTCATGTGAAATTCCTGTTGGTTGCTGAGCATAAGAAAGGCGACAGGCACTGCAGTGAGACAGATCATGCTCTCATCCCATTTTTATTGTTTAGTAAAACAAAGCTATACATGTAAGCAGTTTTTCTATAGTTAAGACAAAGAAGACTGTAAAAGTGGCAGGAAAAATCTAACAGAAGGAGAAGCTAGTGCCGGAGCATACCTTTCCTGGTAGGGTGCAGGAAGCAGAGGAGGGAAAAAAAAAATCCATCTGAGCAAGATTTCCAACAGTTAACAGTAATATTTTGCAGTGGAGTCTGAATTGCAAGGCTGTACCAGGGACAAGAGGAGGACTGCAGAGTTACAGGAAAGTTGCTCAAAAATGGAAACAGAGTCTTCTACATGATGATAGGACGTTTGCCAATCTGGATTCTCGTGTTATTAATGATGCAGTGGGAGCAATGACTTCACCAGCCTTGGGGACAGACATTCAGAATCTGTGTTCAAATTACTACATTATCTTGCCTCTAACTAGTACTGTGAAAAATGTGGTATAATCTTGTACCATCAATCTTACCTTTAAGACAAAGTACAAACAAAAACAAAGCCAAAAAAAAAAAAATTTACACAATGTGTAAAAAAATGTTCCACATTGGTTCGGAGATGTCAAAGCCAAATGAATGCAGTGGCCACACCCAAAGTAAATAACTTTGTTTTAGCTTCTGTTTTGGTACCTCCAACAAGCAATGTTGTAGACTGTCAGTAACATTCCTACTTGATTAAGCTTCTTGATGAATTTCTTCTCTAAAATATAGATCTATGGTGCCAAGGTTGGAAAAGTGCAAAATATGCAGAAATTCAATATTTGCAATTGTTCAGATTCTAAATTAAACTTGAATTAAGAAAGCAATAAATAATATCATCTTAGCAAAGTAGCACCTTTTCTTCAAAGAAATTGAAACATTTCACAAAGCAGGTTTTTCTAATAAATTTGAACTATAGCCTTTGTGAAGTCAAAAAGGGTATATGTATACAGTATTCTATGTGGTGGATAAGAAAGCTACTATAGAAAGAGACTAAAATTGTGCCTGCATAAGCTACAGGAAGAAAGAGAACCTTCACTTTTGTGTATATTGAGATATTGAATACTCCATTCAGTGGCAAAATATGTGGTTTGTCTAGATAAACAGTTGCATGAGTGGTTACACCTCAAAATTCATCGTGGTTAACACAGAGGAATAAAAGGCCTGAGTCCCTGGGCTGACATAGCGTTCTCTTCACCCTGATGGTGACATGGGACATAAGGGGACTGAGGGATGTCAGGGTTCATTTTCTACCTGGAACCTGGACCATCATCTCCATGTCCAATCTGTGAGTCTTTAAGAGGAAATAATAATGGAAAATGAGATTTCTAATTAAAAAAAAAAAAAAAACTCTAATATTCCTTCAGATAATAAATCATACCACTAAAAAAAAAAAAAAAAACTAAAAATCTGCACAATTTCCAAACAGTGATAGAAGGCAAGAGCTATCCAGTTAAATTTGGAAGTTAAATTTGCTAGTTGCTTAGGAGAGGTCAGAAATCAGCCCAAGTGAAAAATGTCCTCAGTTTGGTCAATAGTTGGGAAAGAAGATAAAAACAGAATGCTTAATTTAGTATTGTAATTAAGAATTCCTATGCTGAAAGCTGTTCTCACGGTTGAACTCCTCACTCAGGCTCATGAGGCCCACTATTCATGGAATCACTGAAGGCCTTGGACAGAGAGATCTGTGCACTGCACCCTCAGCTAGGTTTGGTTATGCGAAGGAATGATCCAAAGATGTCAGTTAAGACCATGATGGGAGGAAGACCTGCTGAATATTAGAGCTAGATGGAACCTTTGAAGTTACCCAGCACCTGGTGTTAACAAATAAGATGCCTGAGAAAGCATCTGCCCCTGATTTAGAACCCTTGTCCCTGGACCTTTCTCAGTGATGCTCAGAAGATGCTAAGATGGAGGGGCTCCTCCGGGCCCACTCAGGCTGGTCCCACAGGTCCAGGAGGGGAACAGGTACAGGGAATTCTATTGGGTATCTCACTGCACCCTTTCCACAGAGCACTGCTTTCAGTGGGGTTCCATATCATAGGAGGTACTGACGAAGTGTGATTCAGGGTGATGCTAATGGTTCACTTGATATCAATTCTTTTATAACTTTAATTAGCTTCATATATCAGAGAAGGCAATGGCACCCCACTCCAGTACTCTTGCCTGGAAAATTCCATGGATGGAGGAGCCTGGTAGGCTGCAGTCCATGGGGTCATGAAGAGTCAGACGTGACTGAGCGACTTCACTTTCACTTTTCACTTTCATGCATTAGAGAAGGAAATGGCAACCCACTCCAGTGTTCTTGCCTGGAGAATCCCAGGGACGGTGGGGCCTGGTGGGCTGCCGTCTATGGGGTCACACAGATTCGGACACGACTGAAGCGACTTAGCAGCAGCATCATATATTTGTTATTCTGATAGTGATAGTTGCTCAGTCATGTCCAACTCTTTGTGACCCCATGGACTGTATCCCACCAGTCTCCTCTATCCATGGGATTCTCTAGTCAAGAATACTGGAGCAGGTCACCATTCCCCTTCTCCAGGGGATATTCCTGAACCAGGGATGGAGCCCCGGTCTCCTGCATTGCAGACAGATTCTTACTGTATGAGCCTTCAGAGAATTATTTGTTATAAGGCCAACTTTTATTATTATGGTTTGAAAAATGAGTCCCCCCCCCCACAAGCGATAGGAGATATAGAAACTATATCCAAACAGTACAAATGGTTGTATCTCTTACAAGTACATTTGTGGTATTTTTGTTAAGGGTCCCACAGAAGTACTAAATTAGCAAGTCATATAAACCCTATGAGCTGAGGTCCTTGTCAGTCAAATTTATACCATTGACCCAGAATAGATCTATCTCAGCTCAGATTCTGTAACTGTTCTTTGCATCAGAAAATTGTGGAATTATGCAGAATAGTTGTTCATTTACTTAATTTCTGTTTCACTCTTGGCACTGTTAATCCCTTAAGAGTGAGTTAGAAAAAAATACATGGTTATGTGGATATTTTTCTGTATACTTTCTATTATACAGATAAACATTAGCATTGTTAAATATATCGCCTTTCCTATATGAATTTCCTAATGTGGAATTTCATGATCATTTTCTGCAACATTCTGTAACCAGCCAAATTTTTTGGCCAGTATTTAATATACACTCAAAATGTCAAAATGGTAGCTATAATAGAAAAGAAAGGCATATAATCTTATCATTTCAGGGAACATCTCAGATTATCTAACAATTCTTTCCAAGGCAAGACCTTTTCTGATTTATTGTCTTCTACCAAATATTGTGTGTGTGTGTATACTTACTTTGCTATCTCTAGAGTTTTTATAAGTCTAGAATTATTCCAGATTCAAGCCTTTCTGACACTTTTATTTTAGTTCCATGCCATTTTTTATAACCTATCCTGTATCTTCTTGCTCATTTTATATATCTGTATAGTATCTACATTAATAAACCTACTTCCATCTCAGTTATTTTCATTTGTTTAGATTTTTTTCTCTTCTTTACTTCATGTGGATCATGATATCAATACTTTCTGTTTTACAATCTCCTAGTTACCTTGAGAAATATTCCATTTAGAATCTCTGGTTATGAAACATCCCTGGTGGTCCAGTGGTTAAGACTCCTGCTTCCAGTGCAGGGGGTATGGCTTTGATCCCTGTTTGGGGAACTAAGATCCCACAGCCACAGGTTGCAGCCAAAAAAGGAAAATTAAAATAGAAAAAGAATTTCTAGTCATGGGATTATGCTTATCTGTTCATTCCATATTTTGAGTCTGTGCACCCAAAACTCAAGGTGTGTGACTAAGGATACTTAGCCTTCCCTTTCTTCAGAATAATGACCACAGCATAATGTTACAGCTTTTTCTCAAAGTCCTTGCCCATCTCATCACTATTCTTCCCTCATTTTTGTCCAGAAGAAAGCAAGCAGGAGGTGAAAACATGCACAAGTCATGTGAACAGTGACAGACAAAACAGGGCATAAACCTGAAGAGAAGAAAGCTTGAGGGAACGTGAAACCGTCTTCAAGTATTTGAAGGACTGACTTGAGGGGAAAAGGTAGTTTTAACCTGTGTCTTCAGAGGAATTAGAATTAAGACCAGTACTGAAGCGACTTTACTGTCAGTGCAAGGCAGCTCAGTCTAAACTGGCTGAGTATGGAATGACCAGCCTTAGGACCACCGCATTGCTGGGCCTGTCCAGTGACTATCGGGCCAGCATGTGGCAGGCTAGGCACAGATGCGGTTCATGTGTTGGCCTGGATACTTGTGATCCCTTCAACCTTGAGATCACATGATTTTTATGCTTTAAGTTGTTCAAAAGAGATTTAAGGTAACTATGAAAATCAGCACACATCTATACGCATTTCTTCCTTTTCCTTCTAAAAGCTGAAATTGCCTAGAAGGCAGAAGTTTATCAGATACTCTCTTTTTAGCTGAGTAATACTCCCAGCAGATTGACCAACACTTGAGGTTCCCTCCTCACCCTGTTATCCTCCTACTACCCGAATGAATAATCTACTTTAAGAAATCAGCCTCCCTTCTCTCTCATCTATAATCTTTTCCCACAGTGTGTATGCATGCTCAGTGGCTCTTCTTACCTAACCTAGATACTCTCCATTGTGTTCTATCTTCTAGATAATTTTTTATCTCGAGAATTATGCTTACACTTTTGTTTGTTCTAAACAGACTGTACTGCTCCTTCCTAATTTGCTCTTTGTATTTCATTTGATCAGCGCATCCCCTCTGTCACCATTCTGCATGCATGAGCCACGTCCTACTGAGTCCTGATCTATGACACACTGCTCACTTCTATGTGTTAAAATGCATATTCTTCTTGTTAGTGCTAGTATTTCAGGTTTATTTGTTTATTGACTATACTCATTAGTATATGTACTCCTAAAGCCATAGGTATTGGGTGCAAAACTTCTGTTCTCAGGTCATCGTTGCCAAGCATCCTGTCTTTTGTAATCCTCTCTCATTAGGGTATTTTCCCTGGGCTTAGCCCAGCTCTGCCACATGCCTCCAATTTCCCCTTTAAACACTCCTGATCTATCAAGCATAAACTCCCTGTTCTCTATAGGTTTCTTCATCTTGAGCCAGAAAATCAAATTATAACCCTGTTATACAGTTTTTGAAATATACTTTTAATTAAATAGAATCTGTTGGCACTTTTCCCAATCAGCTTTCTTATATCAGGGCATTACTTTGAAGATGCAAATATTCCACCAGTAGCTCCAGTTTGGGGCCCAGAGCTTTAGAATTCCTACAGGCAATTGAAGCACTTCCTGTAACTCTCATTTATTCTCATTTCAGTCAACAGTAGTTGTTAGGAATTTGCAGATGCAAAAGTATGTCCTTCTGAAAAAGATGACCCTCTTGTTTAGCCGTTGAATCACCAACCAATCAGCCAGTAAAGAGTGACCACTGTACTTACCAGCTGTCTTTCTCTGGGTGCTGCGCCAGGAGCTCTCCCTGGGCTAATGCCTGTGCCTCCTCTTCGGGCCCAGAATGCTACACTTTCTTTAGAAAATCTGAATTCACCTGTAGTGGGCAGTGTACTTATGGATTTTCTGGCTTTAGTGGAATCTAGTTTTCTCTTCTCCTTTTCCTAAAGATTGCTTTAGTTCTCTAACCTTCTGATACTCCATTTGATTCAGCATCAACCCCACTGAAATCTTTTTCTTCCTGTTTGTATCTTGGATTATTTTTTTCATCTTCTATAGGAATGCTTCATCCTTTCTAATAAGCTAGAGGATACATAGATATTCCTCAGAATCTTTCACTTTCCTCACTAGATATTTTTATCTCATTCTTCCCTCAGAAAAGATGGAGAAAACTTGTTACCAATCTCAGCAGAAAATTCTTGATTCAGTTCAGCAGTTTCTATTAAATCATCTTTGGCTTTTTTTTAAATTGAGTCATCCTAATCTATTGCCTAATTTTTTGTAGGCTGTGTTTTTCCAAAATCTATATGATGTTTCTTGTCGTTTTTTATGACTTTAATTATTGAGGATAAAATATATAGGTTTACTCATGTATAATCTGATGAATGCTGAAAAATGTGAAGGAAATTAATATGTTCCATACAACCTGATGTTTTCTAATACTAGGTTTACTTAAAGTAAAATACTGTTTTAGCCCCATGGTAACCTCATTAATGCAACTATATTTGCATGTAGCCATTCATTGCATAATACATCTTTACAAATATTTATCAGATAGCAATATGCACCAGATGCTGTTCCAAATGTTGGGACATACTTCTGAACAAGGCAGGCGTCTCTGTCCAAAGGAGGTCACAATCTATTGAAAGAGAAGTAAACTTATAATATGCTGAGATTGATGTAGGCTTATTGTAAGTAGACTTGTAGTGTGCTGAGTGCTGTCATCTGGGCACATATAAAAAATTGTGAGGGTTCAAAGGATCATCTTAGTTTGATGGTAGAGAATTGGGGGGGTGGTCTTTGTAGAGAAGGGTACTTTTAACCTAAATTCTGATGGATAGTTAGGATCTCACATAAGCAAGAGAATTCTACAGAAAAGACATTGTTATCTCTGCACAAAAGCACTGAAACACAAAAGAAAGGGGGCATGCTGTGAGAGCTGTTTAGTTGTATAGCATGGCTAGAATCTAGATTGTGTGTGTGTGTGTGTGTGTGTAGGATGTAGAGAGAAAAGTATTGACTAGCATGAGGTGACATTAGATCTCATGTGGCATGCTAAGATATTTGAACATTCTATTCTATGCAATAATTTTTTGCCATTTAGAAATGCAACTATAATATTAAGGATTGCTTGGAGATCAGGAGTAGGGCTACCAAAGTAAAGGCAGTGAAAATGGAGAAGAGATGGATTCAAAGGACATTTGGGATGTAGGAAAGACTGAATTTGAAAACTGAATAGATAACATATGCGGTAGAGGAGACAGACTGACTCTGTGTGTCTTGCAGAAACCTGGGTAGATGGTGGTAAAGCTTAATACAATTGAATCATATAGAAGATGGTATCATTTAGGGAGAAGCAGGAATATGATTAATTCAGTTAGGGAGATAAAAAGTTTTAAATGTTGTAGGACATTTAGATATAGATATACCTGATGTATGAGGCTTAAAGATAAAGATTTGGAGACCATCTGGTTATGTGTAGGTCATAGTAAGTCACGGGTTTGGGTAAAGTCATCCAAGAACATGTAGAGCTTGAAGACAGGGGAATCAAGGACCCAGAACCCTAGGGAATTTCATAACTTAAGAGGAAAATGATTTTTTCTTTTTAGGATAAAGAGAAAGAATAGAATAGGATCTTGAAGAGTGTAGTGAAGACTTAGATTGCCAGTTAGAAAAGAAGTTCTTGAAGTGCATGTAAAAATGTGCTTAGAACAGAAGTGGTGCTGAAAGTCCTTTGAAGTTTTGATAGCATGCATTTGTGTCTCACTTTATGCAGTGGGCTCTTCTTCTTGATACACAGTGCTGCAGTTGCTTGTACCAACTTAATTATGCTCCTGACTACCTTTGTTCCTGGTTGGCCAAAATCACTTTAAGGAGGAATTCATTAACACTTAAATTTTGATGATCTACAATCATAATGAGGATCATCTCTCTGCCATCATCTGGATCCTTGAAAATGTCAAAGAACCCCGAGACAAGGAGCAAACACAGCTGAAAACTGTTTTCCCACCTCCAAACCTCTGCACAGATGTGGTTGCAAAATAGCAGCATCTAAGCATCTCTCTTGGCCTGGTCAACACAGCCTCAGAATGAGCAGCCCAGATCTGTCAGCGCCAGTCCAAGGGATGGCCAAAATGACCTGATTAGAAAGAGGAAGTCTTGACATTTATGGCCTATGGAATCAGCAGTAGAAATGAAAAGCCCTTGGAAGAAGAGAGTAGGAGAATGGAAATTTTTTTACAGAAAGAATTTGGGGGTACTCATGCAGGGTTAACTACCCCAGTGCTGCCCAGGCCTGAAAGAACAGGTAGAAAGGCTACTGTCTGCAATGTGTGTGTGTGTGTGTGTGTGTGTGTGTGTGTGTGTGGTGTGTATTAGTTGCTCAGTCGTGTCTGACTCTTTGTGACCCCGTGCACTATAGCACACCAGGCTCCTATGTCCATGAAATTCTCCAGGCAAGAATATTGGAGTGAATAGCCATTCCCTTCTCCAGGGAATCTTTCCAATCCAGGGATTGAACCCAGATCTCCCATATTGCAGGCAGATGCTTTACCATCTGAGCCACCAGGGAAGCCCACTGTCTGCAGTGTGTCCACACAAAAGTTGTGTACTATTTATAAAAAACAAACAGAAGGGCCTCTGTGGTATAGTTAGCTGACTCCTGTACTAAGATATAGGTTATTCCACCTACCCAGAATAACTATATATGATTGCATATGCATACATGTATGAATGTATGACTGCGAAAGGTGGGAGGAGAAGGGGATGACAGAGGATGAGATGGTTGGATGGCATCACCAACTCAATGGACGTGAGTTTGAGTAAACTCTGGGAGTTGGTAATGAACAGGGAGGCCTGGCGTGCTGCAGTCCATGGGGTCACAAAGAGTCGGTCACAACTGAGCGACTGAAATGAACTGAACTGAACTGATGTATGACTGCAGCAGTATGTCCACACAAAAAGGCCTGCAGAAGATCTGGACAGGGTGCAGATTCATGCCAAGAATAAGGCTAAATCTTAGGATGACTGAGTAGGCTCAGTCCCACATGTCCTCCCCAACTCTATCTCTACACCCTTCACTCTCACCCCTGTTCATTTAGGCAGTCTTCTGGGTAGGCAGAATAACCTATATCTTAGTGCAAGAGTCAGCTGACTGTACCACAGGGGCCAAATCCAGCCCTTCTGTCTGTTTTTTATAAATAAAGTTTTATTAGAACACAGCCATGCTCATTCATTTGTGTGTTGTCTTACTTTCACATAAAATGGCAGAATTGAGTAGTTGTAACAGGGAACCTATAGTCTACAGAGACTGAAATATTTATGCTCTGGCCCTTTATAGAAAAAGTTTGCTGACCCCTGTCTTTGTATGAAGACACTTGAGCTTGAAAAACAGCTGCGCCTAACTTCATTTTATGTGGTTGAACTGCTCTATAGCATAAACACACAGACGCAGACACACACAGGAAACTGAGAATTAAATGGCTAAAAAAAAATGCATTCTAACTCTGAATTATATATTTTTAAATGTTGCATAGACTTTGTTTGGATTACCCTCTTTTTTTCCCAGGCTTCATCTTAATCTTCCCAAGTGAAATCTGTCCTTTGCTTCATGTTGTCTTGTAACCATATTTCAATAGCACTTAATCAGTGATAAAACTGCTTTGATTTATTCCCAGCTGTGGATATTATTGTTGAAATCTGTGTAAGAGTTTCGACGTGTTATGATTGGAGCAATAGCATTTAGGAGTCCAGAGGCAAGTCAGAAAATTAACAACCGAGTCTTCTGATGCCTAAATTAACTGCACAGACAGCGCTGAGTACAATGAGAAAGTTCTGTAGAACTTACTCGGCAGTATGTAAAGTGTTGAAATGGCTCACCCATTAAAAGTATTATATCATAAGGACAAGTTCTCATTGCATATACTCTCTCCAAAGGCAGTGCCAGCATTTCATTTAAAGGACAGCTGGCTGCTCTTTTCTTTGGGGACAGTTTTCTTCATGCAACATATAGATTGTTGATGCTCTAGCATCTAACGTTACATTTCCCTATTCTGCAGGAAGACTGGGCCTCGGTATGTGCCTCGTGTGCCTTATGATGCGCTTTGCTGATGTATTTAAAGCCATCTTACAGGAACAAAAGGAAACAGTCTATGTTCATTTCAGAAAACTTAGACTAGAGAATACACAAAGAAGAAGCAGTGGGACCCATAATCTAGCAACTAGCAGGATCAGTCATTTATAGTTTTCCAAACAGTTTTTGTTTAATTCCTGCATTAATTATAAAATGAGACAGAAAAAAATAATGTCTGGGTCTAGATATGTTTAGCATGATTACCTTCCCAGTTTCTCCATTCATTTTCTGGCACTTTATTTCTTCATGTAAACCTTCCATAAGTGCTATTTTTATTTCAAGATTGTTTGTAGTTTGAGTTGTACTATACATTAGAAATGGCCATCATATGTAATCATTTGCTCTTTTGCTAAATCTGAATTTATGTAAATTTGAGAGATTTTCAGTACATACTTTAATTGTTATTGATTGATTTTACTCAGTGCTCTCCAGCCATTGTTCACAAGGATCGTTAGATAGCATTATTGATCATCACGATTGCAAGGTGTTTATTGGACTTGAGATTTTTTAATATATAAATGTGATGTTCTATTTTCATAAAACAGTTATGCTTTGATGTCCTTAGGAACTCTGTAGCTGCCGTAAACCTTTGTTAGTTGAAATAATGATCTTTGATCACTTTTTAGCAGCTGAAAATGATCACATTCTTGGATTGTTAAATATTACTCTTTTGCTGTGGATCAAAACTTATTTATCTCCCTAATGGAACTGTGAATCCCTTGAGGGTCAAGACTATATTTTGTCTCAGAATTTCTAGTACCTTACCCAGAATTCAGTATCTGGCACACAAAAAAATACATGCTTGATAAATATTTACAGAATAAAGGGGAAATTTCTTGCCCCAAATCATCTGTAAGAATAATGTCGGAACACATGTCCTCGCTTGCCCTGTGGGTCCTCTTATTTTTCTTTTTATTACTTGATGTAGAAAGTGAGTGGTTAAGAAGGCAGGCTCTTTGTTCAAAGGCCCAGTAAAGCTGAAATCTGAGCTTCTTTCATTTCTTAGCCATGTGACCTTGGCCAAGTCTGTAGACCTCGGTTCCATTATTTGTAAAATAGTGACACAGTAGAAACTGCTGCATAGGACTTTTGAGAAGGAAATGAGATGCCTTGCCCATTCTTAGTTCTTAGCAAATGTTAGCTCGTCCCCTTCACCGCTCACCTTCATCATTTTGATACCTTAAAGTTAGCTGTTTTATAGTAAGCTTTTCTTTTTAAGTTAAAAAAATGTTTTAACATGGATAATAAACATTAAAAATAAGTATCTGCTACAAACATGTGATTCATTATTATGATTTATTTTAGGTTCTTTTCACTTTTTTAACTTCTTTTTTAACATTTTTTTTTAATTGGAGGAAAATTGCTTTACAATGTTGTGCTGGTTTCTGCCATACAACAATGCAAATCAGCCGTAAGTATATCTACCATTTCCCTTTTTAATTGTAGACTTGCAATCACTTGAATGGAATAGTTTACATGGACCTGCTATTCTTGTGCCTTTTCTTGTACTCATTTTATGGAGAGACAAATTCTGAAATAATGTAAGTCTTCAGGCTGGGCTTCCCTGGTGGCTTAGAGGTAAAGAATCTGCCTGCAGTGCAGGAGACCTGGGTTCGATCCCTGGGTTGGGGAGATCCCCTAGAGAAGGGAATGGCAACCCACGCCAGTATTCTTGCCTGTAGAATCCCATGGACTGAAGAGCTTGGCGGGCTACAGCCCATGGGGTCACAAAGAGTCAGATGAGACTGAGCGACTAAGCACACACACACACACAAGTCTTCTTCAGGCTACTCAGAATTTTGAACGGGAAAAAATAGAAATTCCTGAACAAGGTTCTCTAACACTTGTGTAAAACCTTCCATTTCTCTTTAAACCCTGTACCAAAGTAGCTATGCAAGCATCATTTACATCCCCGGGCAGGGCTTGGGCTTCTAAGTCAGGCGCTGTGTTTTGCTGAAGTCTGCTCACAGCCTGTGCATTAAATTCATAATGAGATTAAAATCTACTGTTCTTAGAAAAAGAAGAGTTGAAAATGTGTTGCAAAAGCCCTTTTGTCTCATCATATTAATGTTGATGCCCTCTTATCCCAGAAACTTGGCTGAAGCTGGAGCCAAAATCTATATTGGTTTAATTTTAAGTGGCCTTGTGAACAAGTGAGTACAGACACCGAAGGAACTGAAAGGTACTTAGAGCACTCAGGCTCCTGGATCTGGACTCTCAGGTGGGGCTGGGCCCACATGCTTAACATTTCTGTGAAGGAGGGGCTGAATGTTGAGACCCTTGCCACTTCCTTCATTGTAATCATAGAGGCAGATTGGATTCATTAATGAGCATAATAGGATTAGATATCGGAAAAAAATCCCAAATTTTCTAATCTAATGTGAAAAGAACTCCTCAAAAAGTAGACAAATGCATTTGTTCTGCAGTCTTTGAAGAAAGAGTATGAAGTGACTGTTTGATAAGATAAATCAAGTCTGAATATTCAGCCTGATGATCTGCTAGACCAATGGTAGCAATCACCTTTATTTCTATTCAGCTTTAAACTCTCTCTCTCTTTTTTTTTTAATTTTATCTGGGTAAGCATATTCCTTATTATTGAAAGGAAAAAAAAAAAAAAAAAACAATGGTACTGCAGATTGACTTTCTCCCCTGCTATAGGACACCAGCTAAATGCAATGAGCATCAGTAACAGTGGCTGCTGACTCACAGACATGCACGTGGACTGGGTTCATTTTGAATGAGCCAGGCAGGCTCCAAGCTCAAGAGCAGCCCTCGCTCAGGTGTGCCTGCCTCGCCAGGCCCCTGCTGCTCCGGAAGGTGAAGAGTGCTTGATCTCTTCCAGGCTGGTCTCAGCCAGGGGTCTATTGTTAAGACCTGCCTGAAAGCTGGCAAAATGACATTCCCCGGTGTGATTGAGTTTTAATGTAAGATTACAACCATAGATCAAAGTGAGGAGGACATTTGGGCAGGGGCTCTTAAGAATTTTAGAGCCAGAGCATAAAGAAGATAATTATACTGTGTGATTTAGGGTTGATTCTGCATGTGTCACTCATGAGCAAGGCTTGTCCTCTAGCTGATAAAGGGCTTTACTCCTTCCCATCCCCCACCAATATCCCCTGTTATTTAGCATCTAGAGACCTTTTAAGGGCTGTGATTAAAGAAACCAAAACTGTTCTAAAAATGGCTTTTCCTGATAATGGAGATCTGCCTTTTATACAAAAAAGCATATTCTAGATTTGTTATCCATGAATTTTGAAACAAAAGAAAAAGAGAAAAAAAAAATGGGGCCAGCAATCTGATAGAGTCAAAGTCCTTTTGTTCTGACTTTGCCATCCAGATTTTATGATAATTCAACCCCAGCTGGGCTTAAGTTTGCCTTTGCATTGTTGACCTATTTTTTTCAAAGTGCTAGAATAGCAGAATCAATTTTCTTACCTGAAGACCTGTTTGGAAATTCCTCTCCAACTTTAGAGTTTCGGAGAAGTTCAGTTCTCCTGATGATCTGATATGCTTACTTTATTAACTGAAGATTTTTCTGCGGTTCTGAAGGTTTTCCCTTTTTGTCATGGCTACCAGGGACCAAGTCCCATGCTTAGTTATGATTGTTTGTTTTACCCTGTTTCTAGAAAATGTACCTTTTTTATTTATTTTTATTTTTTTGTAACTTTCTGACTTTTTACACACTTTTAATAGCAAGCCCATTGTTCTATGTTTTCTGTACCAATGAATGTATGCTACATGGAACCTTCTTAATGGAATTTGTTTTTAAACTTTAACCATTATTTTGTCTTATAAGGAATATATGATTTGTTTCTTAATATTGGAAATATGAAAAAGCAAAAGGAAAAAAAAATGAAAATGATCCTTAATTTTACCAATCAGGGAATAATGTGCCTTTAACATTGTGGTTACTTAACCTTCTGTGGGTCTCCCATACAATGGGGATCATGAAGAGGCTCCACCCATAAGCCAGCCTCCTAAGGCATCTGGGAGTGTAAAACATGCTGCATGCTTAGAACAACAGCCGGTAAGATAAGTGTTTGATAGGGGTTATGGACTGTTGTTGGGTGTTTTGTTTCAGACCTTTATCCCTAGGCATGTATCAAACCATTTTTATAAGTAAATATGAGCATATAGTCAGTGGAATCGTGATTTTGGAGAGCTGCAAGGGGGATCTCAGGGTTTATCCAGTGTAGTTTCTTCACAGGACATCAGCTTGGGAGTTCTTTTCAACTGTCCTATTCCAGGATCCTAACCTAGGATGTACTGAGGCAGAAACTTGGAGAATAGATGGATATACTGGGAGTAGAAACAAGGTGATTTTAATAGGTGTGCTGCTGGGGAGACATGTCAAACTGTAGCCAAGTCTCCTTTACCAGGTGCAGAAGGGAAGTATCCTGGAGGCCAAGTAGAGCCTCCAGGCCACACAGTGTTCACTTAGGGTGGAAGCAGAGCCCAGGCCTCGGCACTGCTCCTTAGCGGTGTTTCTGTCATGTGGAGGGCCACCAGGCACGTTTAAAGAGAAGCTTTTTGTGTAAATTTCTCAGCCTAGTAATTTATTATATCCAGGCAGTTGCTACAAATAGGATTGCATTTTAAGATAGACCAGAATGTTTGTGAGCAATTCACTGAGGTTACCAACTATGCAGTTGTGGATAGTAAAAGCAAAACAGAAACGCTTGCCTCCATTCATTTATTCATTCACTGTGAAGCGTGATCGCATTCACACAGTATTCCCCTCTTATCTGCAGCTTCGCTTTCCATGGTTTCAGCTACCTGTGGTCAACCATGGTCCAAAACTATTAGATAGATAATTCCAAAAAGAAACAAATCAGAAGTTCTAAATGGCACACGGTTCTGAGTAGCTTGATGAAACCTCACACTGTCCCATTCCATCCTGCCTGGGATCCCCAAGCATCAGCATAGTCTGCTCATTACATCCAACCATCAACATTGTCATGGCTCCATGATCCAGGATCACCAGAAGCAGATGGTCCTCCTTCTGATATATTTTCAGAAGCTCAGTAGTAGCCTAACATTGTATCAGAGTACCTTTGTCATTCACCTCACTACTTTACCGCATCCCACATCATCACAAGAAGAAGGGTGAGTGTAGTACAATAAGATATTTTTAAGGAGAGACCACACTCGCATAACTTTATTCCAGTATGTTTTTATAATCGTTCTATTTGTTATTATTAGTTATTGTTGTTAATCTGCTACTGTGATTAGTTTATAAATTGAACTTTATCATAGGTATGTATATATAGGAAGAAACATAGTATATATAGGGTTACATACTTGGATTTCAGGTTATAGGGTTACAAGTCTTGAGTTTGAGGAACCCACTGAGGGTCTTAGAACCCTCACAGATAAGGGGGATCTACTGTATTTCACTAATTCAGTCTGACCTTCATTCATGAGTTGTAATTAATAAAGTTTTACTGAATTTCAACTCCTAAGTTGAGATGCTTTGGAGAGTGGGTAGAAGAGAAGTTTAGTTACGAACTTAAAACTTTTGAAGGCAGCTTCCAGTGAAACTGTCTTCCTTGCTTGAGGTGGTATTCTGTTGCAGATGGTTTATCTGAGAACAGGCAGTGGTGTATGGTGTTTCCTATCATTCCAGGAAGTTCAGTTCCCCTATAAATATATAAAATATCACGTGCTGTAAGTTGACCTGTGTTTGAGAAACAACTAGAAGAAAAAGCCAAGTGCTTAAAGGCTGCACGAGCTAAGCCTGTGATGGGGTGATTTGTAATGTCTCTAAACATTACAGGAATATCTACAGTCTTGTACGACACTGCCCTTGCCATTGCACATGACTGATTCTATAAGAATCTACATGTAGGTGTTTAGATGTTTTACCATGTCTGCCTGACATAAACTAATGATGTATACTGCTAACCGTGGTGACATGATTAAACAGGATGTTAATTAGTGGCTCCTCCAAGAGTCTTGATCCTTCCTTTTAGCAGCCTTTGTTGTGCATGTATGAAAGTTTAAGAGACAGAAATGGTTGTTCCCTGTATGGCATCTGTTAATAGCACTGGGAACTCAAAAAAAAAAAAAAGCACTTAAGCCACCCAGTAAGACATATCAGGTCCATCTTCTTGTCCTGGGAGTTGTCCAAAACCATGTCTTTGTAGAAAGGAATATGGCAATTTTCCTGTGAGCTGTAATCATTTGTACTATTACTTAGTTGTCATGTATTGATGATCTCATTTCAATCAAACGTATCTCATTCTGTAAGCTTTTGATGGGAGGAATTTTTGGAAGGGTTTAGGAAGGTTAAATCTGTGAGACATGGCTTCCATCTGGAATGCATTAGCTACAAAGATTTATTAGTCAGAGTGCCTCTGCATAATGTTCCATGGAAAGCGGGTCCTGCATCTAATTTCCAGCATGATGTCTATATGAGGAGTGATCTTTGAAATATCATAGGTGACAATCAAGTTTGTTATAAAAATAGTAAATGCCCAGGATTTTCATGGCGGCTATTTTAAATCCCTCATGAGAGCTGCTAAGCAGGTAGTTGATTTGTTGACAAATGATAAAACTCAAGGAATAGCAACATGCATGAAATTTTAAAAGAGAATGGCCCTTTTGAGCAGAAAAAGACTCTTAGAACAATCGGGAACATTTAATGTTTTCATTTACCTTTGCTCTGGGCAAGAGAGCATTAGAAAAATAATAAGATCAGTACTCAAACTACATGTAGAAGGACATCCTCTTTCTAATTAAAATTGTTCTTAAGAGCTAGTTGTGTTGATCAGTAAGTGAAACAGGGGAAGCTTTGTAATATCTCATACAATACACAGCCTGAGACTATACTGTTCTGTACTGTGATGCGATTTGTTCAAATTAGAGATGATGAAGGTGCTAGAATTTCTGATCAATTCTACTGATCTCTGTGTGGGAAGAAGGCAGAGCTGATATACAGCTTAGGCTTACCTGGGCTACTGTACCCTTAGAAGGCAGCCAACATAAACACAGAAATGGGGGTAAAGTTTGAGTTTGGGTTGCAGAAACTGTGATCAGATGGAGGCCAGAAGCTTCTGCTTCCTGCTGAAAAGGCAGCTCGAGCTCTGGGGAAGGTTTTTCTCCTTCTCACTTGCCTTGTTCTCAATGGCCGACATTAAGGTAACATGAGAGCAGCTCCAGTCCCACAAAAGCCTTTTATACCATCAGGAGGCAATTATGGCCTAAGATACCTTCCCTGGCTGCATCATGTCTTCCTGAAAATGCAGGGCAAAGGATTAATGCCAGGTGAAGGGCGAGTCAGCATCCAAATATTTATCTGTGAATTTAGGTCACACCACAATGCTCAGTTGTGTCATTCCCTCTCAACATAGGAAAAAGTGTTCTGTATCCTGGATACAAGTTCAGTACAAAATTGTTCTCCAAGGATTACAAGGGAAATGCTGAAGCTCAGCAATTTTCTTTGCCCCTTGCATTGGGCTACTGTGCCATCGGGTGGGCTTGTGCCAGACAGCAGAATGGAGAGTGAAGTAGTGCTGGCTACAAAACTCGTGTGAGAGAGAGAAATGAGCCTTTACCACGAGACCTTAAAGAGCAGGGCCTGAACTTTTCACCTTTTCGGTGGACATTTGCAAGGTCCTCAGCTTGAAAGTGTTTCTCTTCTGCAATCCACTGAGCATGCTAGGAAGGCCACAGCTGGGCCTGCCTCCCCTCTGGCAATTGATGAAGACACATTCCCAAGCATCCACTTGGAGTCATAATCTTTGTTAACTTGAATGCATTTAAGGACATTAATTTCTTCTTTTCTCTCATGAGGTTTTAGCAGAAAATCCCACTCCTTTTTCCTTGCCGGCAATGTGGTACATGGTCTCCACACATCCATATCCCAGACATACCCCCAATCCCAATGGTGGAGTCCCCAATACCCTTAGTGCACCTGGTTGTCATCACAGATGAGTGCAGCTTGCTTTCTGGGCTTGCCTTGTAAGATCTGTGGGAGAGTGCCATGTCTCCTCTCCCCAGCTGATGCCGCCTTTACTAAGGCAGAATAGCGTCTAGGCCACTCTCTTGTACACCTGTTGTTGCAGGTACCTTGTGTTAATTAAGGACTTCCCTGGTGGCTCAGATAGTAAAGAATCTACCAGCAATGTAGGAGACTGGGATTCAATCCCTGGGTTGGGAAGATCCCCTGGAGAAGAAAATGGCTACCACTGCAGTATTCTTGCCTGGGAAATTCCATGGACAGAGGAGCCTGGTGGGCTATAGCCCATGGGGTGGCAAAGAGTCAGATGCAACTGAGTGAATAACACTTTCACTTTCACTGTGTTAATTCAAGTTTCACTGTATACAGACTATTCACAAGATAGCCTTGTGTCTTTGGGTACGATTTAATGTGAACTAAACAAAACCGTAATAGAAACCATGATCGGTCCCCAAAGACATTTGGCATATGGTTGGAAATACTTTCAACAACACAGCTACTGTGGAGAAACTAATCCAAGAATTCTGAATGTTATCCTGAGTTCGGCCCGGACCTGCCCAGTTGTCCAGATTGCTTCATTGTTCTTTGATGACTTTGTATGAATCCCAGCATCCACTTCCCCCAAAAGTAATAATTTGTTTTCATTCATTATTCATTTACCTTGAGGCAGATAAAGTTCTAGACAACTTTCACATTTGCTAAAGAAAAACTCCTCTTGATTCAAGTAGTACTTTTTAAAGCCTCAGAGCCTTAGAATTAAATTCATTGCTTAATGTAGACTTGAATGCATGGACATATCCTGAAGGAAATACCAAACACATTTTAAGGAGAAATACTCAGTCTTTCTTTCATGTCACAGTCTAAGCTGTTATCGATATTTTGCATCACTTTAAATTTTCTGCATTTTAAAATTAACTTTCATTGGAATATACTTGATTTGATCACTGAGGAAGGCCTTCTTATCTCTCCTTGCTGTTCTTTGGAACTCTGCATTCAAATCGGTACATCTTTCCTTTTCTCCTTTGCCTTTCACTTCTCTTATTTTCTCAGCTATTTGTAAGGCCTCCTAAGACAACCATTTACCTTTTTGCATTTCTTTTTCTTGGGAATGGTCTTGATCACTGTCTCCTGTACAATGTCACGAACCCTCCGTTCATAGTTCTTCAGGCACTCTGTCTATCAGATCTAATCCTTTGAAACTATTTGTCACTTTCACTGAATAATCGTAAGGGATTTGATTTAGCTTATGCCTGAATGGTCTAGTTTCCTAGACCCTACTTTCTTCAATTTAAGTCTGAATTTGGCAATAGGGAGTTCATGATCTGAGCCACAGTCAGCTCCCGTTCTTGTTTTTGCTGACTGTATGGAGCTTCTCCATCTTTGGCTGCAAAGAATATAATCAGTCTGATTTCAATATGGACCATCTGGTGATGTCCATTTATGGAATCTTCTCCTGTGTTCTTGGAAGAGGGTGTTTGCTATGACCAGTGAATTCTTTTGGCAAAACTCTATTAACCTTTGCCCTACTTGATTTTGTATTCCAAGGCCAAATTTGCCTGTTACTTCAGATATCTCTTGACTTCCTACTTTTGCATTCCAGTCCCCTGTAATAAAAGGACATCTTTTTTAAGTGTTAGTTCTAGAAGGTCTTGTAGGTCTTCATAGAACCATTCAACTTCAGCTGTTTCAGCATTACTGATCAGGGCATAGACCTGGATTACTGTGATATTGAATGATTTGCCTTGGAAATGAACAGAGATCATTCTGTCGTTTTTGAGACTGCATCCAAGTACTGCATTTCAGAATCTTTTGCTGACAATGAGGGCTACTCCTCATTTCTTCTAAGGGATTTTTGTCCACAGTAGTAGATGTAATGGTCATCTGAGTTAAATTCACCCATTCCAGTCCATTTTAGCTCACTGATTGCTGAAATGTCGATGTTCACTCTTGACATCTCCTCTTTTACCTCTTCCAATTTGCCTTGATTCATGGACCTAACATTCCAGGTTCCTATGCAATATTGTTCTTTACATCATTGGACTTTACTTCCATCACCAGTTACATCCACAACTGGGTGTTGTTTTTGCTATGACCAACCTAGATAGCATAATAAAAAGCAGAGACATTGTTTTGCCAACAAAGATCCATCTTGTCAAAGTTATGGTTTTTCCAGTAGTGATGTATGGATGTGAGAATTGAACTACAAAGAAAGCTGAGCACCAAAGAATTGATGATTTTGAACTGTGGTATTGAAGAAGACTCTTGAGAGTCTCTTGGACTGCAGGGAGATCCAACCAGTCCATCCTAAAGAAAATCAGTCCTGAATATTCATTGGAAGGACGGATCCTAAAGCTGAAACTTTGGCCACCTGATGCAAAGAACTGACTCATTGGAAAAGACCCAGATGCTGGGAAAGACTGAAGGCGGGAGGAGAAGGGGACGATAGAGGATGAGATGGTTGGATGGCATCACAGACTCAATGGACATGGGTTTGAGTAAGCTCCGTGAGTTGGTAATGGATAAAGAAGCCTGGTGTGCTGCAATCCATGGGGTCACAAAAAGTTGGACACGACTGAACGACTGAACTGATAGTTGATTTACAGTATTGTGATAGTTTCTGTTGTAGAGCAAAGTGAATCAGTTTTATATATATATATATATACACACACACACACACACATATATCCATTCTTTTTTTAATATAAATTTATTTATTTTAATTGGAGGTTAATTACTTTACAATATTGTAGTGGTTTTGCCATACATTGACATGAATCCGCTATGAGTGTACATGTGTTCCCCATCCTGAACCCCCTCCCACCTCCCATCCCATCCCTCTGGGTCATCCCAGTGCACCAGCCTTGAGCACCCTGTCTCATGCATCGATCCTGGACTGGTGATTCATTTCACATATGATAATATACATGTTTCAGTGCCATTCTTCCAAATCATCCCACCCTCGCCCTCTCCCACAGAGTCCAAAAGACTGCTCTATACATCTGTGTCTCTTTTGCTGTCTCACATTAGGGTCACTGTTACCATCTTTCTAAATTCCATATATATGTGTTAGTATACTGTATTGGTGTTTTTCTTTCTGGCTTACTTCACTCTGTATAATAGGCTCCAGTTTCATCCACCTCATTAGAACAAATTCAAATGTATTCTTTTTAATGGCTGAGTAATATTCCATTGTGTATATGTACCACAGCTTTCTTATCCATTCATCTGCTGATGGACATCTAGGTTGCTTCCATGTCCTGGCTATTATAAACAGTGCTGCGATGAACATTGGGATACACGTGTCTCTTTCAATTCTGGTTTCCTTGGTGTGTATTCCCAGTAGTGGGATTGCTAGGTCATATGGCAGTTCTATTTCCAGTTTTTTAAGGAATCTCCACACTGTTCTCCATAGTGGCTGTACTAGTTTGCATTCCCACCAACAGTGTAAGAGGGTTCCCTTTTCTCCACACCCTCTCCAGCATTTATTGCTTGTAGACTTTTGGATCGCAGCCATTCTGACTGGTGTGAAGTGGTACCTCATTGTAGTTTTGATTTGCATTTCTCTGATAATGAGTGATGTTGAGCATCTTTTCATGTGTTTGTTAGCCATCTGCATGTCTTCTTTGGAGAAATGTCTGTTTAGTTCTTTGGCTTGATTGGGTCATTTATTTTTCTGGAGTTGAGCTGCAGGAGTTGCTTGTATATTTTTGAGATTAATTCTTTGTCAGTTGCTTTGTTTGCTATTATTTTCTCCCATTCTGAAGGCTGTCTTTTCACCTTGCTTATAATTTCCTTTGTTGTGCAAAAGCTTTTAAGTTTAATTAGGTCCCATTTGTTTATTTTTGCTTTTATTTCCAATATTCTGGGAGATGGGTAATAGAGGATCCTGCTGTGATTTATGTTGGAGAGTGTTTTGCCTATGTTTTCCTCTAGGAGTTTTATAGTTTCTGGTCTTACATTTAGATCTTTAATCCATTTTGAGTTTATTTTTGCATATAGTGTTAGAAAGTGTTCTAGTTTCATTCTTTTACAAGTGGTTGACCAGTTTTCCCAGCACCACTTGTTTAAGAGATTGTCTTTTCTCCATTGTATAATCTTGCCTCCTTTGTCAAAGATAAGGTGTCCATAGGTGTGTGGATTTATTTCTGGGCTTTCTATTTTGTTGCATTGATCTGTATTTCTGTCTCTGTGCCAGTACCATACTGTCTTGATGACTGTGGCTTTGTAGTAGAGTCTGAAGTCAGGCAGGTTGATTCCTCCAGTTCCATTCTTCTTTCTCAAGATTGCTTTGGCTATTTGAGGTTTTTTTTATTTCCATACAAATTGTGAAATTATTTTTTCTAGTTCTATGAAAAATGCCGTTGGTAGCTTGATAGGGATTGCACTCATTTTCAGTATATTGATTCTTCCAATCCATGAACATGGTATATTTCTCCATCTATTTGTGTCCTCTTTGATTTCTTTCACCAGTGTTTTATAGTTTTCTATATATAGGTCTTTAGTTTCTTTAGGTAGATATATTCCTAAGTATTTTATTCTTTTCATTGCAATGGTGAATGGAATTGTTTCCTTAATTTCTCTCTGTTTTCTCATTGTTAGTGTATAGGAATGCAAGGGATTTCTGTGTGTTAATTTTATATCCTGCAACTTTACGATATTCATTGATTAGCTCTAGTAATTTTCTGGTGGAGTCTTTAGGGTTTTCTATGTAGAGGATCATGTCATCTGCAAACAGTGAGAGTTTTACTTCTTTTCCAATCTCGATTCCTTTTATTTCTTTTTCTGCTCTGATTGCTGTGACCAAAACTTCCAAAACTATGTTGAATAGTAGTGGTGAGACAAGGGCACCCTTGTCTTGTTCCTGACTTTAGGGGAAATGCTTTCAATTTTTCATCATTGAGGATAATGTTTGCTGTGGGTTTGTCATATATAGCTTTTATTATGTTGAGGTATGTTCCTTCTATTCCTGCTTTCTGGAGGGTTTTTATCATAAATGGATGTTGAATTTTGTCAAAGGCTTTCTCTGCATCTATTGAGATAATCATATGGTTTTTATCTTTCAATTTGTTAGTGTCGTGTATTACGTTGATTGATTTGTGGATATTGAAGAATCCTTGCATCCCTGGGATTAAAGTCATTGCAGAGTATTGAGTAGACTTCCCTGTTTTATACAATAGGTTCTTATTATTTATCTATCTTATATATGTGTGTGTGTGCACTCAATCATGTCCAACTCTTTGCAACCCCATGGACTGTAGCACACCAGGCTCCTCTGTCCATGGAATTTTCCAGGCAAGAATATTGGAGTAGGTTGCCATTTCCTTCTCCAAGGGATCTTATATATAGTAGTGTGTATGTGTGAATCTGAATCTCCCAATTTATCACTCCCCAGCTTCCCTCTTGGTAACTGTAGGTTTGTTTTCTGTATCTATGATTCTATTTGTTTTGTAAATAAGTTCATTTGTACATTTTTTTTAGATTCCATGTATGAGCAATATCATATACTCGTGTTTCTCTTTCTGACTTACTTCACTTAGGATGACAATCTCTACGTCCACCCATGTCACTGCAAATGGCATTATTTGCTTCTTTTTTATGGCTGAGTAGTATTCCATTATGCACATGTACCACATCTTTATTCATTCTTCTGTTGATGTACATTTAGACTGCTTCCATATCCTGGTTGTTGTAAATAGTGCTGCAGTGCAATGCACACTGGGGTGCGCGCAGCTTTTTATAGCTTACAGTGAACAGTGTCGGATTCATGATCTCTGAAGAAGAATTAGCTTCAGGACCAGAGACTAGGCTTGACCACTCAGGGCTCTTGTGTGGCAGAAGTATTATTACAGTGAAAGAGGACAGAGAAAGCTTCTGACACAGACATCAGAAGTGGGTGGAGAGTGCCCCCCTCACTAGTGTTAGCAAGGGAGCTATATACTTTTTAAATTAGTTATTACAATAAATCAAAAGAATGTCTCAAGGTTGTAAAGATCTTACTAGACCCACTCCCATAATTTACATTGTAAAATAACAGGATTAGCCAGAAGGTTTTCAGGAAGGAGAAACTGTCCATAAGCAGGATACATTGTTGTTATTATAATCCTTAGTACAGAGTTTAAACTGAGTTGTTTGTTGTGTAATCATCAGTTCCTGGCTTAAAGGAAAAAAAAAAAAAAAAAAGCCATTTTATGTGACTAAGACTAAGGAATGTGGGGGGGGGGTGGAAGTTGTCCTTTCCTCCTTGAGAACACCATACCCCTATCTCCACTTCAAGAGCCCCAGACCCCCTTCTCTTCGGGGACCCCAGACTTCTTATCACCTGCCTAGGAATTGACTCTCTCATTTTCAAATTATGGTTTTCTCCAGATGTATGCCCAGGAGTAAGATTCCTGGATTATATGGTAACTCTATTTTTAATTTTTTGAGGAACCTCTGTACTGTTCTTCATAGTAGCTGTAACACTTTATATTCCCACAACAGTGAAGGAAGGCTCCCTAAATTGTCCCTATTTTGATAGTAATTAGTAAAGATTTATTTTTTCCGTCTATGTCTGAGATTCAGATCTTTTAGAAGTCACACAGAGAAGAAAAACTATAAAATTCTGTGAGTAAAGTTCTATGAGTAAAGGTTAATTTTATTAAATCTAGCAAAAATTATTTCCATTACAATTAAATTCTTAGAAAAAGAAACATAACACTAATGTGTTGGCATGTCTGAAACAGAAGTTTAACAGCTTTGAAATGAGATTTGATATAAAAAAGCAGTTGCAGTCATCTTCTCAACCCTTTTCCAGTGTAAAATTTTATCTGCATGCTCTGTGATGTATGAAAGAAATCTATCAGTCATTTCACTCAATTCAATAATGATCAGTATTTAAGTGGAAAGAACTTGGCTGTTTGATTCAGTTGACAAGTTATATATGGTTTCTTATGTAGGCATAGGATTAGAAAACTGTGAAATATTATACAGGTGTGAGATGTTACTGTTGATTTGCATAACCTGTGGGAAGTCTGCAGTTTGAGTTGCTTTAGTATCATTATCCTGTAGACTTCCAGTGGAGATCATCAAGGGCATTACTACATGTGCAATTAAATTCAGTGTCGTCTCAAATTCAAGACCTGGTTTGAATGGCTCAGCTGGTAAAGAATCTGCCTGCAATGCAGGAGACCCAGGTTTGATCCCTGGGTTGGGAAGATCCCCTAGAGAAGGGAAAGGCTACCCTCTCCAGTATCCTGGCCTGGAGAATTCCATGGACTGTATAGTCCATGGGGTCGCAAAGAGTTGGACATGACTGAGAGACTTTCATTTCATTGTTAATTGACTCTAAAGATTCATCTAGATGATCAATCTGAGGTAAATCAGTTAATCTCTGATTCATCTGAAAAATGGGAATCATTTTATTTCAGTGTTGCTAAGAAGATCAAAGGATTATTTTGTAGTGACAAGACACAAAGGTTAATTATTTCTGTAAACTTGATCCACTACTCTTATGGCAGCATGCCTTAAAGGAAAACTTCATAACACCTTCACCTCAATACTGTTTATTCCATCATCACCTCCACCCTTCCCCTACTTGGGTCAGGCTCCTTCCCATTTTTTGTGTGAGTGCCCAAGAACCCTCCTTCATCCACATATAAATCTTTTCTTTTTTCAATTTTACCACACTGTGTGGCAAGTGGGATCTCAGTTCCCTGACCAGGGATCAAACCCATGGCCCTGCATTAGATGCACAGAGTCCTAACCACTGGATGGCCAGGGAAATCCCAACACACAGAATTCTTCACTGCAGTATTCTGTTCACTCTCTGTCACACTTGCTAGGCTATAGACTCTTTAAGGTTAGAGATCATTTCTGCCTGGTGTCCAGCATAGTGCCTGGTACCCAGTAGTCATTCAGTAATCACAGGCTGAATGAGTGAATGAACACATGGAAAACTATACACGAGGTGACTGGTAGATCCTTCTTGCAAGGATTTCACAGTAGTGCCAAAGATGCGGCCTTCTACACATTGACCAGAAGGCTTTTTTCAAGTGTACTTGCATGTGGTACATATAGCTCTGTTATGAGCATACTGTTTTGTATTTTTTTATCAGTAACATTGGCAATAGCAATAAAGGTGGCTTTACAATTACCTAAGTCCAAATGGTCCCTTTGTACTATCATGCTGCAGTACAACTTGGGGATTTCTGGATTTTTAACCCTCACTTCTCTCTGGGCAGAGTGAGTTACATACTGTATACCTTTACAAGGCAGCCCTTATTTCACAGTTCAAGGTAGTCTGGCTTTAAATTACAGCATAATAAAAAATTGATGACACATAAAATTGGGGTTTCCGAGTAACTCAGTGATAAAGAAGCCACCTGTCAAGCAGGAGACATGGGTTTGATCCCTGGGTTGGGAAGTTACCCTGGAGAAGGAAATGGCAACCTACTCCAGTATTCTTGCCTCGGAAATCCGGCTATACCAAGAGTAACTTGGTGGGCTATAGTCTGTGGGGGTCACGAAAGAGTCAGACATGACTTAGTGACTAAACAACAGCAAAAATAAAATCAGCATGATTAGTAACACTAAAACAAGTAATGTAGCTCTGTTTCTTTCTCTCTGTTGTATCTTTCACGATTTCCTAAATATGGTAACTAGGCAACTCCATGTTATAAAAGTAAATGTTTGCTTTTTGCACCTGGAGTATGCAATTATTCCCCCCAAAACCATCACTCTTCCTCAAGATGTATGTACCTAAACTTTCATGAAATTCTAAACTTTCCTGCAACATCCTAAATTTTTATAAGCTCTTGATCAAGTAGTTTTCTGGTCTTAAGCCCATCTTTAGGAAATTCAGTGTTGAGTTGGTCAAAAGACATAAATGCTCCTCTGATTTTGAATGCTTTAAAGGGTCTGGACAGTTCAGCTGAGAAGACTGTTTCTATGTTGTATAAATTTATTTCTGTCTATCGTTTCTGTACTACTCCGCCTATTTCAATAGCATAGTTTTATCCTGATGTTCTTAATTTTTAAAAATCTTTCCATGTGCAGTATTCTACAGGAGTGTGATTGTCAGATAATAACAGCTAACACCCATGTAGTCAGTAAGGTTCAACATCTTAGAAGATGTTCATAAAAGGTATTATGAGTTCTAAGAGAAAAATCACACCCTGATGGGTCTTAGGGAAGATTTCATGTAGGAAGTGACATTGGTTAGGATATACACTCCCTGTGTGACTTTTACCCTTAAGCAGAGCCATCATCATTTTTATATTAACTGACAAAGAGGTTCCAGTGAGAAATCTGAGCTTGTGCTGAGTGTCCAGTAATGAGGTTAGATTGTAGGAAACTGCCTTGAGCAGCCTCTAGGAGGATCATAGCTCAGTGCAGGCGTAGGCTAGAGCCCCGATTCATATCCTGCTCTGCCATCGCCTCTTGGGGCACACCAACAGACCTGCTTCACCCTCAGTTTCATTATCTGTAAAACAGGGACAGTAGCAGTTTCAAGTTCATGGGGTGGTTGAGACAAGAGTGATTTCAGTGGAACCCCAGGGGTCGTGAATGCATCCTAAAACTTTCGAAGGAAAATGTTACAGATAAGGAATCACTTCCTGCCCTTCCATCACAAATAATGGTGACTTTTGGTTTATTTTTAGCTCAGTTTGTTTCATGGCCGAGCACTGGTAAACTGGAGACAGGCATTACAGGAAATGAGTTCACACAGGGATGTGTTGGAGAAGTTGAGTGCCCTGGAGAAGCCTAACTCCGGTGCCTCCTCTCCTCCTCGTAGCTTAGCTGGGCAAGTCACCTGAGGGAAGTCACACTGCCGTTCTGTTCCGGCTGCATTTCCTCACCTACACCCTGAAGGTTCTGGACCACATGATCGCCACGGTCCTGTGGTAGTCCCTAGTGCTGCCTGCAGGTACCTGGTTGTCTTCTCCTTCTGTGCACGAGGAGCATTGAACTCTCTGCCCCCTTGTGATTGTGTGGGACCAAAAACTAGCTCCAGCCAACGGGCTGTGAGTGGGAGTGACCAGTTTTGCTGAGGATGACACATCTCGTCACAGGACCCTCTGAGGTTCTCCCCTCTTCCATGTCACAGCGGTGGCTGCCCTGCAGCATGCCCTGAAGGAAGAACCCTGTGGAGCAGAGTCCTCAGTGCCCCACGGTGGATGTGAGCATGAGTGACAAATAAGCTCCCGTTTTTAAACTGCCCATAAAGTGGGGCTGGTTGCTTCTGCATCATAACCTATCCACCCTGAATTGATTGTTACAGGGACCTTCTCACCAGACAGTAGGGAAGACAGTAGGAACTCCTGTTTGAACTCATCATCTTACATCCTAAATGTATGCTGTGGATTTGCATCCTGGCTCCACACCCTACTAGCAGTGTGATCTTGTGCCAGTTGCTTCTCCTCTGAATTTCCATTTCTTGGTATGTGAAATGGGGATAATGCTATTGACTGAGCTAGTGTAAAGATTAAGGAGATTTTGTATATAACACATTGTAGAAAATGGCAAAGAGTAGGCTAATTCTTATTATTCTACTTTTAACACTGTGAGTCCATGTTTTCATCATCTTTCTGTATTTTCTGTTGTGACCATTGAGGCAAAGTGAGTTTATAAGAAATACACCAATGGATAAATAAATTTCTTATCACCAATGGATAGTAGCTTAGAGAGTAATAGGACCTATACCTTAGCCCTTTTAAGACCAGCAGCTTCTAATGGGAATTGGAGGTTTGAAACCATTAGTGTGAGATCATTACATTTTAGTCAGCCCATTCCAAAGACAGGAGTCAAATCCATTAAGCAAATCTGAAGTAATCCTCTCATAAGTAGCCATCGTCCAACTCGTGATATTTTCCAACAAATACCTCTTTGGGAAAAGAGATTATGTATGTTTCACCTTGGATCTTGCAAATTTATGTCACACTTTGTGTCTTTAAAGCTTTCCAACAAACATTAAATTGATTATACAGTAAAGGCAATAGCTCATTTGGAATATTTACCAGAAAACCCCCATAGAATGAGCATAATGAGAAAAATAATGAAGCAGTAATTATAATTCTCAAGGCTAATAATCTTAATAATAATTTATACTTAAACAGCTCTATACATAAGGAGATTTCAAAGGTTTATAAATATTAAGTAAGTTCTGTATGCCTTACAGTTCCTAAAACAATGCCTTGAACCTAACATTCCTGAAACATTCACTCATCATCAGTGTTACTTATCTTATTTTACAAGTAGATAAACTAAGGCAAAGAAAGTATGCCTGGAGTCACATAACCCTTGGCCTAGTATCTGTAGCTCTAATCAACACAATTCAAATTCCATCCGGCAATAATCTGTGTTGCTGTCTATAGGGGAGTCCTATTGTATTACTGTAACTGCTGTCACTGGCTCATGTGATATGACCATGGACTTGATTTAGAGTCATGATCTCCATGTGAAAACAATTAGAATTGAGATGATAGGTGTTTGCAGGATGTGGTCTATCCTCAATGGATGTGCAAGAGGAGTTTCACGTTGGATCCTTGGCACGACATATCCAAAAGGTTTGCTCAAGCCGAAAGTTCACTGCCAATCATGCCCACCTCCTCAAGAGGTGAGCCAGAGCCCATCAAAAGCTGCAGTCCTGCTCACAGTTTGTGTAAGCCTTTTTTTTTTTTTTTTCTCCTGGTCCATTGTGCTCATTCACACATGATATCCCAAAACAGTTAAGTAAAACGAGGGATATTCTATCTGTCACACATGAGAAAACTGCAGTTATGGATTCACTTAATGCATTCATTGCTTTCTGGACTCTGGAGTCCCCTGGGCATTGCCACAAATCTACATGGTAGCCCCCAGTTTCATATTCCGTGTGAGACTCTCTAGCGAGGCCAGCGTGTATGTAAAAGGTTCATGATTATTGTTGTTAATTTTTTTCACTTTTATAGCTCAAATGAATCAGCCTTAACTCATGGTAACAGTAAGGGCCGCGCTGGCCAAGTACATTACCGTAATCTATTGTTGAAATAGCTCGCTCCCGGCGACATGGTGAGTGTCGGAGGTCCTGCCTTCTGAATTAATGCCAAAGCGTAGGCAACAGAGCCGACACGTAACAGAGACCCAGAAGCCACTGTTTCCTTCTGATGCTTTCTGGGAGATCCACCCCTCCTAGTTTTTCCATATTCAGTTTAAGACAGACCTCTGATTCCTGTGGGCTTGCATAATGACGAAGATGAAGCAGTCATTTGTTCCTGTAAGTGCGCATTGTCCCCGGATGCAGCTGTGATACAACTCGTGCTGTCTACCCTCACCGGCCATGCGTGCCGATGGCTCTTTGATTTATGGTCTCAGGGCTCTGCTTGGAGAGGAGCTGGGAGCTATTTGCACCTTCCTGTGTGTGATGCCAAGTGAAAAGCTTTTGTTCAGAGAACTGCTGGCCCCTGGGATGTCCAGGGCAGGGCTTATCTGACAGTTTCTGGACTCCCACCTCTGTCCTATGAGGCCTGGTATATAGTAAGCACTCAACTAACATTAGCTGTTATTATTATCATTATTGATTTTGTCATCATTATCTTCATGCTGCTTTTACTATTCTCCTTCCGTTCACTATGGAAACTGCAAACAGGGCTCCTGCTTGGATGTATTTAATGTGTGTATGTGCTGCCTTTAATCACCCATCATTAAACTCTCCAAAGGTTCTTTTCACTTGAATGATCAGTAATCAAACAAATTATATATTTATGATATCCATTTGCACTTTTATTTATGAACTCATAGTGTCAGGGACTGTCTAGCTCTAAGACCAAATTTTCCTTCTTTGCACAGAGTAAATGCTCAATAAATACTGTTGAATGAATAAATCAGTAAATGAAATCTTTCATCTTGTCAGCTCAATAAATTAAACTATTTCATTTGACCATGCTTAAGAAATCACTAAGAGCCCACTCTGACCATGAGAGTAAACAAGTTTTCAATATGTCTACTGTCTTTAAGAAGTTTACAGCAGATAAGGAGCTCGGTCCCGTGCTTATAACTATGCGTTATATATGTGTTCAACCAAAACAGGATTATATATTTATTCAGTTGTTAGCTTTTGTTGGGCATGTACTATGTCCTGGTTTTTAAAGAGCTGTACATTTATTATCTTGTTTAATTCTCACCAAAATGTTTTCTGTTATCATTTCCATTTTAAAAATGAAGAAAATGACACTTAGGAAATTTCAAATAAATTATCTAAGACCATGTAACCTATTTAAGTGGTAAAGCTTTAGGGTGTAATATGCTTAACATGCCTACAATAAATTTTGAAATGTTCAGTGTTTTTTTTTTTACAAAATAATCTTTGATATTTTATTTATTTGTGTATTCCTAGTTTCTATTCCATATATGTGGAATATATGAATGTTATCATTATTCAGTTGTACATGTTCTTAGTTTAGCCTCAAATCATTTGTGAAATTGCACAGGGTCAAATAAATACATCACAGATAGTAAAATGCTAAGTTGTGTGCTGTCAACAATAAGTAAAATAACAGTTTTGAAACAGGAGTATCTGAGCAGCTGACACATGAGCCTCTCTAGAAGGATAAGTCAGGTACATAGTGGATGGCGGGGAGGGATGGAACATAAATAAAAAAGCAGGGTAAGTGTGTTCTGGGGGCTTCTATGGGAGAGATGAGAGACTCACTGCCCCAAAATACTGAACACTGTGGGACAGAAGATAGAGCTGTTTAGAGAAGCAAGAGCTGGGCCATGGTCCCAACTTGTTTGATCAATGGTGGAGGCAGTTTTAAAATCTAGGCCCATTTGAGCACTAAAGCCAGGACTATTCCATTGGAACCTCCAGCCCCTCCTAACTAGAGCCTCATAGTCTAGATTTTCAGAATAGAAAACATTAAAGCCAGTTGATGATCAGCAAGAAGTTTTGTTTAACCTCTTGATAAATCTTCACATAATAGAAGTGGTAGTCATTAATTTAGTTATCAAGTAAATATTATTAGCATTTAATTACTATTGTTCATCTAGCAACTGTATGCCTTTAGGGAAGACATGGGGAGGCTGAAGACAGTCCTCCTTGATGGCACTGATAAAAGAAAAGTTAGGCTGAAAGTTTCAGGTCTGAAATATATTTGTTAACTGAAGTTCTCTTTTGTTAGTTATCTTTTTCTAAATCTATCTGTGAGTTGAAATAATCCTGGTGCCCATAAAATTGCTGTCTGGCTTGCAATTGACCCTCAAAACCAGGACTTAAGTTAGTGTAGGCTTGGACTGACTTCTGGGCATGTGTTTGTACATACGTAGTAGCCAAATTGCCTAAAACAGAGTTTAAAGAAGAACAGATTGATGGAACTTGAAACTCAGATTCTTCTGCATTTGGACTTGACTATACTGGACTTGACATACACTATATTAAACACATCTTTCAGTTTTTGTATATATATACAGAAGATATCATTGTAAGAGTGTTTAAATTGACAAAAGAGCTAACTCTCTCTCTCTATGGGGGAAAGTAGATAGAAAACTCTCTAGCTTTAATTTGAATTGAGATCCTGCTGGTAATTACTTAAAGGTTAAACCACCATACACTGGAGGAGAAAATCATGGGATTCAGTTTTTACTCAGGGTATTATAGAACTCACTTTGTTTTTATTTTTTTTAAATTTTTTTTTAAACTTTACAAAATTGTATTAGTTTTGCCAAATATCAAAATGAATCCGCCACAGGTAGACATGAAGTTCTAGCTGCTTGGCTTGGAGCAACTGACATTCAGAAACAGAAAACGTGAAAACTTCTGTGTTTCCAATAGTAGCTGCTTTCTACTTGGCTGAGCAAGATACCCAGAAAAGTAACTGAGTTTTTCACCCCTACCCCTGACTGTTTTGACCTGGTCTAGGTGGTGTTTTAACCTGGTCTGGGTGGGGCCCCACTTGTCCTTTGTCTGCACTGGCCCTGACTTGGTTAACACAAGCAGTGCGGAACATGTGTGGCATGGCTGAGGCCTCAGAATCAATAAGGAGCCTTTAGATGTAAAACTAATGATTTTCTGTGTTCAGCGAAAGTCAAAATCTCTCAAAGTTGCCATTGTTGGCGCGCAGTTTCTCCCCAGAGAATAAGAGAAGGCGTGATAAATTATCACGTTCCACAATGCAAATAAAATGTCCATCAGGAGAGACTTGAGCTAGACTAGAGATGGATCATGTGAGTCTTAACCATCTTAATGATTTCAGTCTTGAATTGAGTGAAGCCCCTCCACAAACACTGTGCTAACAGTGATTGTCACAGCAGTGGGTGCGCTGTTTGATCCAGCTGTCCTGCCCTCCAGGGGTTTCCGTGTGACCTGTCCAGGAATGATATCTGTCAACGTTCCCTCCCAGAAGCGTTTTCAGCAGTTTGGGATGACGTCAAATGCTTTTGAATGTATCTATAAACTGCCATTGAATGTACATAAAATTTCACCAGACTCTCTGATTTAAAGCCCTAGAGAAGGCCACCAGGCTCGTATGGAAATTAGCTAAGTATAATTTATTCATGAAAGGCAGAAAAGCTGAATTAATAAATACATGAGTATGTAAACTTATAACTGCATAAAGATCTGTAGAAAATATGAAAGCCGAGCTCCGTGTGTTCACAGAAACCCTTAAGGTGTGGTCACTTGGTCCTTTATTACAAACAGTTCTGTCTCCTGTTTCAAAAGCCAAAGTGGAAATAAGTAATAAGCAAAAAAAGTACATTTAATTTTTGGAGAGTTCTTTTTTTTCTCCTGAAAATATAGACCTGTCTGTGGTTGCTGTTCTATGTGCATCAATCTAAGAGAATTATTTTTTTTAAATATTAATGAAGGCATTAATTCCAGAGATTCTGAAAACTGCTCAGCAGGTTTAACGCCTGCTCTCTCTGTCTGAACCCAGTTCTGAGAGCCCTTTCACAGCGTATTCTCTCACAAGAGGTCATTTTATTTTCCCTCATCCTTACCCTCCCTATGAAACGATGACCTGAATAACATCAGCAGCCCTATCAAGTATTGATTCAGCAGTCCACTTGTTATACAGCAGGAGTCAGAGCGAGATGGACACTGTCACACTTTACAAAACTGCTTAAAGGGAATCTTGCTTTGTATCGAATACATTCTGGTGAAATGTCTCAGATTAAATTCTGAACCTCCTGGCCACAATTGAGACCCAGTTGGGCTCTGGAAGCCTGAATCTGCAGGGTTGTTGCCTATGATTTGATAAGCAAGCAGTGAAACCACTATTTCCTATAGTCCTTGTATGTCTTGTGTATATAATTTGATCAGAACATGCCAAGGGAAGCGTGGTATTTCCCACTGTATTCCTTACTGATGATTTCCTTGTACTACTTAAAAACATTTTCAGAAATTCTCTTTTGGAAAACATCAATCTATTGCAAACTCTGCTGTTAGTCAAGGAATGAGGGCAGAATAATCAAATCTATGGACTTTTTTTTATTTGTCTTAAGTGAGAATCATAATAAATACAGGATAAAAGTGAATCATCAGATACTTTTATATCCACAACCATGATCAGTGGAGAGGAAGTTTAAACAGCTAAAGCACGTAGCCCTGAATGCTAATAATCAAGAGTTCTTTATAAATATTAACTCATTAAATTCTTGTGGCAGCTCTGTGAAGTCGGTACAATTATATCCATTTCACAGATGAAGAAAATGAGGCACAAAGGGGTATATAGCTCACTAGGGGTCTCACAGCTTGTAGGAAACACTGGAAGTCAGCCCTGATGTTGTGGGTAGTTATTCAACGCATTATTAAAATTTAGCTTATTTCTTCTACCTCATGATACTTTCCTTGCTGCTGCTGCTAAGTCGCTTCAGTCGTGTCCGACTCTGTGCGACCCCATAGACGGCAGCCCACCAGGCTCCCCCGTCCTTGGGGTTCTCCAGGCAAGAACACTGGAGTGGGTTGCCATTTCCTTCTCCAATGCATGAAAGTGAAAAGTGAAAGTGAAGTCGCTCAGTCATGTCTGACTCTTAGCGACCCCATGGACTGCAGCCTACCAGGCTCCTCCGTCCATGGGATTTTCCAGGCAAGAGTACTGGAGTGGGGTGCCATTGCCTTCTCCAGTTTCTTTATGTAAAGGGATACTAATAATCTACCACATGACTTTGAGTGGTTTCTCTAGTTATGTGATAAGTTTGCACTTAGCCAACTATGCACTGTTCTCCAGTCTTTTTCACAGCAAATCTTCATGCATATTCGATAGTTGTTCAGAGTCAAGAACAAACTTATGTTTGCTCAGAGCTTTAGGAATTCCAAGATGCTTTCATATCCATTATCACACTGGATGCTCACAGCAAATCTGTAAGCTGAACATAATCATCTCCATTTTTCACAGGGGGACTTGAGAGGCAAATCACCCTACCTGGAGGCACAGGGCAGTAATCCCATGGCTGTACTTCTTGTCTGCCTCTCTTTTGCCAACCTTATGATTTTAACTGTTATATCAAACTGTCTGACCAGTGCATAGGTAGAATACAAGGCCTCCCCTGTTTTAGGCCACAGCAAACAGAAATCGCAGGACTAGGCTCATGATGAGAATGTAACAGGTGAATGAATGTGGTTCAGAGGAGTAAGCTTTGGGATAGCACTTAGAACCCTGAAGCCTCCTTCTTATCTTAGCTCTGCTGCTCATTGTCACCCCATGATGTGTGACCTGGAGGAGATGGGCTTGATATATTTTTAGATGACTCTCCAGTGTAAACATCTATGATGTCATGTTGGATAAATGAAAAATGAGAATAGTAGATAACATCCTTAATAAAAAAAAGTACATTGGTAGGAATGAAGTTGTCAAGTGATTTTTTTTTTTTCTGAATAGAGTTAAAAGGAAATTACCAACAGGAAGTTTGAGTGACATTGTAAGTCAGAAACACGGGAGGAGGAGTATGAAAAGTTATTTATTTTATTCATTCATTCAACAGATATTCATTGATGTTCTAGTCACAGTCCTTAGAGAAAGGCACAGAAAATTCTCTGTCCTTATGAAGCTTATATTCTACTGGGAGGAGAGAGCACAAGATTAAAATATAGTATGGCAAATAATTAAAGTGCTATGGAGGAAAAGCGGGAGAAAGTGCTGGGGCCAGAAGGTGATTGCAATGATGAATTGTTGAAGAGCGTGGGTCTCACTGTGGAAGTGGTGTCTGAGCGAAGACCTGAGGAAAGGAGGGAGTCAGTCATGCTGACATCTGGGAGAATTGCTGACCAGGAGTATGGCTGGAGAGGTGTGGGCTGGAGGAAGGAGAAGGGGTCAGTTCAAAGAGATAAGAGGTTTTGCAGGAGGTTGAGGGGGTCTTAGAAGCTTGTCGAGGCTTGTGTATGGAGTTTTGTTTTTATCCTAAGAGAGTTGAGGAACCATTAAAGACTTTTAAGTGGCATGATTTGACTTAGGTTTTAAAAGAATATGTCTAATGTGATATATATGGGTGTATACGTGTGTGTGGGTGTCTAATTTGTGTGTGTGCTCGGTCACTTTAGTGATGTCCAACTCTTTGTGACCCTGTGGACTGTAACCCACCAGGCTCCTCTGTCCATGGGATTCTCCAGGCAAGAATACTGGTGTGGGTTGTCATGCCCTCCTCCAGGGGGATCTTCCTGATGCAGGGATCGAACCTGAGTCTAATATGTGTGGCTTAAAAAAAGAAGATCATGGCATCTGGTCCAATCACTTCATGGGAAATAGATGACGAAAAAATGGAAACAGTGGCAGATTTTATTTTCTTGGTCTCCAAAATTACTACAGATGGTGACTGCAGCCATGACATTAAGACGCTTGCTCTTTGGAAGAAAAGCTATGCCAAAACTGGACAGTATATTCAAAAGCAGAGACATCACTTTGCTGACAAAGATCCTTATAATCAAAGCTGTGGTTTTTCCAGTAGTCATGTATGGATGTGAGAGGTGGACCATAAAGAAGGCTGAGTGCCCAAGAATTGATGCTTTCAAAATGTGGTGCTGGAGAAGACTCTTGAGGGTCCCTTGGACAGCAAGGAGATCAAATCAATCAATCCTAAAGAAAATCAACCCTAAATATTCACTGATAGAACTGATGCTGAAGCTCCAGTACTTTGGTCACCTGATGCAAAGAGCTGAATCACTGGAAAAGACCCTGATGCTGGGAATTATTGAGAGCAGAAGAAGGGGGCGACAGACTATGAGATGATTGGATAGCATCACTGACTCAATGGACATGAATTTGAGCAAACTCTGGGAGATAGTGAAGGACAGGGAAGCCTGGTGTGCTGCAATCCATGGGGTTGCAAAGAGTCAGGCATGACTTAGCAACTGAACAACAGTGTATCTGATATCTGAATAAAGAGATTATTTTTTTTTATAGAAAAAATGTAAACCTATAGTTAGCTTTTATTTTTTTTATAAGCTTAAATTTTATTAGATTTAACAGTCATAAATTATTCTATCAAATTGCTATAAAGTTTCTAAACATACACTCAGTTTCTGTACTTATTGCACACTGGAAATTGTTCGTGGACCAACATCATCGGTCCATGGACCCACAGTTACAAGCATTGCTTTGGGATAAAATATTTTTCCTTGGTCTTTAAGATTCTTTTATCTTTTTTCAGTATACAAGTAATATATATTATCATTATTAAAGCCAGTTAATACAGGTAAACCAAAGTTCTCTTTGACCAAACTCCAGTCCCAGTTGTGACCTGAGAGGCATTTACCTCTGCCAAGCTTTTCTCTATGTATGTGTAGAAGAAATAATTTTCCACTGTTATCATATAAATTGTACAACATTTAATACTGTCAATCTTTAACTGTTGCCAGTCTGGGTAAAAAAGAAAATAGTATCTTTTAGTTTTCATTTCCCCTATTACTTTGAGGCATTGATATTTCTGTATTTAAGAATCCCTTGCGTGTCTTCTGCATTGCATAATTATAAGCCCTACTCAATTTCCCGGTGTCATTTTCTTGACGTTTTTGTATGTATCATACAACTATTTTCTTCCGTTGTTCCTTTCACTTTGTGATGTAGGCAACATGTCTTTTGCTTCACACTCTTAACATCTAAACACCTTTTCTTACCCTAAAGTATTATTTTGCCTTTTGTTCAGCTGTAAAAACCATTTACAATTATTTGTGCCTGCTCTGAAGTAGAAATCTCATAATATTAAAATTTTTGTTCAAATAAGTAACCCATTGTACCAGCCATTTAAAATTCTCATTGATTCTTAGTTATTTTAAATACTCGTTTATTACAGATTAAATCCCTGTATATACTTCGTTTTTCACCTGTCTGCTCTGATCGTTGATCTCTGTGATTCTTTGCTGATACAGTCAGCCCTCTGGATGCAGAGCACCACTCTACCATTGCCATTTTATATAAGGGACCTGAGCATGTGAGGATTTGGGTATTCTGGGGGTTCCTGGAACCAGTCCCCCTCAGATATCAAGGGACAACTGTGCCACATTTTTAATTACCATAGTTTACAAATATAGGTGTATATTTTGATATCGTGAAGGACAAGATCCCCCTTGCTTTGTTTTCAGATTCTTTTGCTAATCTTTCCCAGGTCAGAGTTTGACTTGCTAAATCCACAAGTCATTGTTTTTGGAGTGTAACTAGAATTGCATTGAATTCAGAGAGTAATTTGAAAGAGTTTTCCTATCCAAACTTTTCACCTCTTTCCATTTATCCAGGCTTTGGTCTTCAGGAGATTATTTTTAAAAAGAAATATCTCCAGCTGTTTTTTTTTTAATAGAATAGGGTAAAAGTAGGAATACAAGAAAGCTATTGTATTACAATCTTCTAAGCTAGAGATGGTGGTTACCTGGGCCAAGAGGTAGCTGTAGAGGTGGCAAAATTCTATATAAGTCAAAGTCAGGCCCATAGGATTTGCTGGCTCATGGGGGAAAGGATAATTATGAGACTTTTGTGCTGAGCAACTGACAGGTGGAGTTGTCTCGTACTCAGAGAAACCTCTAAGAAAAGTGTGGCTATGTGTGTGTATCTAGGATAGGTTGAGGGCTGGATTATTTAGGGCAAAAAAAAAAAAAAAAAGATTGAGATATTTATCATTAATATGACTGTCTTATTTTACTTTCCAAGAGGATTTTCAAAAGCTTATAGTAAAATGTACAGATGAGTAGAGATGGAAACCACTTAAAAAGAGTAAAAGCCTTAAACTTGATCAAAGAGTGGTGAACCTAAATCTCACTTCCTTTGGGGAAAAATGTGTGTTTGCTTCACCTTTGCAGAGCATTTACGGTCAAAACTTAAATTATGGAGCAAGGTAGAAGTAAAGAACATTACAGCATCCTCAAAGGGAGATATAAAAGTCTCAGGCAGGCTTGCAGGTCTTTGAGAAAGGTCATTTTTTTCCTCCTAAAGGGTGAAAAACATAGGAATGGGGAGGCTGAATACTGCAAAGGCCAATAGGATACTTAGAAGACCCAGATGTGAGAAGGGCTGTCCACATTAGTAAGGGGGACTTGGAGGTTGGTTGACTGAAACTAAGAGATTGGGAAAGGAATGATGGCTTTCTGACAGCATCTTGACTAAAACGTGCATCAGAATCACCTGGTAGGCACTGGAAACGTTCAGATGCATGGCTTCACCTAGACCTTCTGAATCCTAATCTGTTTCAGAAGACTCAGTATTCTCAGTGTTTTAAACCCACCCCCCAGATGATTCTGATGCAACTCCTGGTTAAGAAATGCTGGAGGAAAGAAGTTAATGAATTTAATTAGTTTTTATGTTATGGGAATCAAATAACTAGAATGTTTTCTAGAGAAAGAGAGAGAAGTACTAATTAAAAAATAATTTGAGACATTCATTTATTTATTTTAATGAATATTTATTGAATACTTTTTAAGTGTTATGCATTTAAGTGCTGAAGGCATAAAAATAAAGGAAATACAGTTCCTACCTTCAAGTAGATATTAGTCTATTGAAAGAAACACTTACACTGGTAGTACTATAGGGCAATGTGTCTGTGCACTGAGTTTTATGGGAACAGGGCTGGAAATTAAAGTAATAAGGAAGGCTTACCGGAAGGGCTGGACTTCCCAGGGGGTTCGATGGTAAAGAATCTGCCTGCCAGTGCAGGAGACGTGGGTTTGATCCCTGGATCAGGAAAAACCCCTGAAAGAGGAAATGGCAACCCACTCGAGTATTCTTACTGGGAAAATCCCAAGGATGGAGGAGCCCGGTGGGCTACAGTCCATGGGATCACAAAGAGTCAGACACGACTGAGCACACACATACTCACACACATACATACTGGAAGGCTGTTCCCTGAGCTGAAAACTAGCCTGGAACAAGAGGTGTGAGATCTAGCCTGTTTTTCTGAATAAAGATTTATTGGAACCATAGCCACGTTTATTCTGTCTGTTGTCTATGGCTGCATTGAAACTACAATAGCAAATTTAAGCAGTTGTGACCATATGGCCCACAAAGAATGATTCATTATAAAAAGTCTGCTAACCCCTGTTCTAGAACAAAGGGGAGAAGAGAAGCCATTAGAAAGTGGAGATAATGTAACTTATGGTACTATCCAAAGAACAGCAAAGTGAAAGATTAAAGCAGAGAAAAGAAGTGGTGTGAAGCTAGAGAGGTCACCAGGGAAGAGACCATTGAAGACTGTGTACCCCATCTTAGGGAACGTGGACTTCCACTAGCACAGTGGGAATCAGTGAAAGGCTCTAAGCAGTAACACTAGAGTTGAACGAATTTGGATGGATTATTCTGTTTGCTTCATAAAATACAGATTTGAAGGGACGAAGTCTATAGGAAAGGAAACTGTTAGGGGGTTTGAAGTAGTTGTATAAGAATTAATGAAATATTAAAATTTGACCATAAATTTATAAAATGGAATATTACATAATTGCAGTAATGAGGTTTATCTAAATTATACTGATAAGGAAAGAAAATTACAATATATTCAGTAAAAATAATCAAGAAAACTGTGTTGTACAAATAGAAAACATGTAAAGACTACACAGAAAATTCAATTTTTCCCCTGGGGAAATTTAATTATAGGAGACAATCACCTTATATTTTACATATCTGGACTCTTTTTTTTTTAAATAATGAAAATATATTATTTTTTATTCAGAAAAGAATTAGCATTGTGGAGTGATGAGTAAGGAGAGAAAGGATGAAGGCTTATACCATGACTGAAAACAAGAAAAGAAGGGTGAAGAGAAGGGTATAAATTTGAGAATGATTGAGGAAATTAAAGTAACAAAATTTGCTAATGTGAGAGGTGAGGAGGAGAAAGGAAAATATATTATGTCCAAATTTCTGATTTGAGTGACTATGGTGAATCGTATCAATGATTTATTAAAATAAAATGAGATAACCTTTATTAATCATTTACTATGTGCAGGGTCTCGTAGTTAATACATTTTTAGTGATCTGAAACTATCAGCCAGTGAAGGATGAATTTTTATTGTTTCCATTTTATTGATGAGGAAACGGAATCTTAGAGAGATTAAGTAGTTTACTCAAGGTAACGTAACCTGTGAGCTGAGAGCGGGGAATTGAACATGAGTCTGATTGATTCCGAAATTGGTGTGCATTCCCACCCCAAACAGTAAATGAATCTTTTAACAGCAGTATAGATGGGAGGATAAAACCAGTTCAGGACATACTAAGTCATCAACATAAAAGTTTTGATCCAACATGATAAGCTTTCATGAAATAAAATAGAGAAGTTCTCAGATTGAATTTTGGGGAATATTCAGAGTTCGTGGATCTTAATAATCACTCAAGTTTTGAAGAATAATGATATTGAATATATAAAAGACTTTCCCCCTAGTGTTTGGATACTTGATGCATTTATTGATGTGCCAAGTAATAAATATTTAAAAGAATGAAAAGAAAACAAATGTGATGCATTTTTGCCATGGAAAATAATAGACCTGAGTTTGTCACTTTAACTCAGCGACTATTGAGGGCTTACTGTGCGCAAAGCAAATAGATGCTACACTTTTACCTATTTTAACTTTGTGTGTGTGTAAAATTTGAGTTCAATCTACGGAGAAGGCAATGGCACCCCAGTCCAGTACTCCAGCCTGGAAAATCCCATGGACGGAGGAGCCTGGTGGGCTGCAGTCCATGGGGTCGCTGAGGGTCGGACACGACTGAGTGACTTCATTTTCACTTTTCACTTGCATGCATTGGAGAAGGAAATGGCAACCCACTCCAGTGTTCTTGCCTGGAGAATCCCAGGGATGGGGGAGCCTGGTGGGCTGCCGTCTATGAGGTCACACAGAGTCAGACACGACTGAAGTGACTTAGCAGCAGCAGCAGCAGGAAGAATAAGACCTAAAAGATGCTGAATTTTCTAAATGTATCTTTGAGCTGATATTAGTTTAAGAAATATCCAGAATCATTTGGTTCCTCTGTTTTTCATTGGACCATTACTGGATGTTTTGTTGAAGGTTCTTTGTATTCCTAGTTTAGGAGTGTCTGAGGTAAATCTAACTGTCAGAGGAAATGCAGTGGCCTTTGTGAAGGGGAAAGAAAGCTACATGCCTCCCACAGAGAGGGAAGCAGTTTCTCCCCGTTGTCACTTCACCCTGGCATTCGGCCACCAGAGGGGGCTTGGACTGGAGTGAAAATGCCCACTGCCTAGCTGGTTGCTCTGCCCTCCAAACGAGTACCATAGCCATCCTCACTTTGAGGTGAGAGCAACTAAATGGTGTACTAGTAGCCATGGATATACTTTCCCCCATGAAAGCTAAGAAGTATCCTAAAGACTTCTAAAAGGTGTGGAAGAAGACTGTTAAAATTGACCTGAAAATGCAATAATGGTTTTCCTTAGTGTCGGGTCCCATGTAAACTTTACTTCCTTTTTGCCATTACTAATTTGTATCCAAAAATAGCTACGGGCTTTCAGAAAGAGAAACCAGAGTCTTGAGATTGACCATTCAACATAAAGTTTGTACATTGCATAAAAATGTATTTTTTGACACATTAAAACACATTCCCTTTGTGCTCATTGTAATTCACTTTATAGTGACTTGCTTAATAGCGTAACATATATCATTTATACTGCTCTCCTTCATGCTTTTAAACTGTAATATCCTTTCCTCAATGACTACTTGTCAATTTCACTGATCTAGATTTGATTTCATAAATTAACTAGGCCAATTAAGTAGAGAGTTATCATTAGAATAAGAAGTAGAAGCAAATAAATATTAATCTTCCATCTCTGAACGTCGGTATCCTAACACAACTTCGATTATACTTGAACATTACTTAATGGAAAAAATATACCCCTCCATTGTCAATTCAGTATTACCCAATTTAAACATTTATGAGTATTTCATTCTTTTTCTCATTCTGAATCTGTCTTTCTTTGGAACAGTTATATTTCTAATTTGTCAATATAAAATTTGGGGGGAAATACCAGAACTTCATTATTAAGGATTCTGGTCTTGCCTATTTGCTTGGCTTTCCTTCCTGGTCCCTTTGCCTCGAGGCTTTATTTCAGAGACACGGGAGCCTCTTCATATGTACATATAGTAGTTCGCTCGCTATGCATTCTTTGCAGGGGTTTAGTCGTGTTGTCCTCCTCTGCAGACTTTTGGAAACTGCTCAGAGGTGACAATGCTTGACAGAGAATAACATTTTTAAGTGCAGCTTATTTTAAAGAGTGTTTCTTTTTGAAAACTTAGAGCCAGGGATTTCTTCTTTATCTCCCACATAAAGGATTGCTTTTACCTTATTAGCACGGATCTTGCTTTGTCTTCCTTGGAAATGGAAAATTTTGTCAATATTCTTTACATAAAAATATTTCATATACACTAAAGCAATTAAAAAATTACCCTTCAGCCTTTCCCCTTTTCCCCCTGCACTCGTTAGTGCTAACTTCTTTTTTTCTAGATCCTATTCACAACCTTTCCTCTTTTGCAGAGGGTGGGAGAGGTTGCTCTTCTTGGAACCTTTTCAGTTTCTCTCTCCTTAATTATAGAAACATTCAATTGTTGTGGTAAAGGCACATCTTTCCAGAATATCTCTGAAAACATCCCAAGAGAGTATAATACAAGGCTCCATGGGAAAAATCAACTTGGGATTCCTATATTTCAATATTAACTTTGCTCTCACTGTCCATTCATAAACCTGAGTTATGGTGGTGAATTAGGGGTCTCTCTCTCTCTGTCTCACACACACACACACCCCCCCACAAACACACCCACACACACACAAAGTCACATGAATGGCTTATGGAACATTTTGGGACCCACAAGGAAGTGTAAATAACAGATTTACATGTCCCTACTTCTGGTTAAACATTCTGCATCTAGAAGCTGGCAAATCAGAGCATGTTACTCCCTCCAAGTTCACTTACCCCTTGCAGCCCTTCAAGCCTCAGTAGTTTTACCATAGTAATAATTTTTCCCTAAGAATTTTAAACAAGACTTTGCCATTGGACATCCTTTGAAATAGTTAGCTTTGCCTCACTATTTTTTGTAACTTGCCAAAAATCACAAATGAAAGGGTCTGTGTCCTCTAATGCCTCTTCTTTGGTCATTATCCTGGAAAATATGCAGAGTCTGATCCAAGTCGAGTGCTCCCCAAACCTTGCTGTTACTTTGAGAATGGTTTTAATGAGGCTTGCAGCTGAGCCAAGCTCTCCTGTTGGGCTATTATTTGGGCTTGTGGAAGCCCTAGTGATTGATCTGTGTGGGGGAACTGGCAACACTCACATGCCCTCTGGGTAGAGGCAGAGCCTCCAGCAGGAAAAATTAGGGAAAGAGAAAAAAAGAAGAGGAAATGTTTATCACCCATCTCCTAGCATTTTATGGCCGTATTATGGTGAACTGGGAGATGGATGTGTATATTCATGGATTTTGCACCACTTTAAGCACTAATAACATTAAATCAACCTTAATACCTCATGCCAAATGCGCTCTAAAAGAGGGAATAATGGGAATTTTTGTTGACTTTAGTAAAGCATCAAAAGTTACACTGGAAACACATAAAATGCTACAATGCAGAGGTCACAATTATGCTAATATCATGATAATATAAAATATTAAGTCACCAAAATGACAGGATTTACAACCAACTATCCCCAGTCCCCAGAAACCTTGAAGATGAGCTCCTGGTAAACACAGCAGCCTGTACTCCCAAGGAGTCTGATTACAGATTTAAATATGTATATGATTAGAACTCCACCAGTCTCCCACCCCTTGAGACAGATGAAGTACAATTTGATTTATATCACACCTGAAATCTATTGTGTTGCGTTCACTCTGTTTTGCAGAACTGCTACCAGGTCTGATGAATTTTGTGTGTTTAGCATGTTGCTTGAGGGGAGAACAGGGACTCCTATTAATGAGCTTGGCTAGCCCCATGATCTCGTGAACGAAGACTCAACCAGTGATACAGAAGAGCCAAATGTTTGAAAGTGGGATACTGGCAAATGGAAAATGTAGCTCGTGTGTTCCCATCTCATTTTAATAACCTGGTTTTCGTGCAGAGGCCCAGGTTTGAAGTCTTTAGCCTGAGCCTTAATCTCATGGTCTTCAATTTATCTTGAACCCTTTGGCCCCCATCACATTAAAGTGTCTCCTTTCAGGGAGACCACGTTGCCAGTGGTCCTAGGTATCAGTGAAGGTAGAGCCATCATGGTTATGCAGCTTTCCTAATTGTTGTCTGTTCTGGCCAAAGAATACTGATTTCTATTTGACATAACAGATACCATGACAATATAAGGCAAAGGAAAATCAACATGCAATTAAAGTGTACTGTTATTATAAAAAGATGCTCTTTAATATTTCTTTATGCTGAAGTCCTAGTTTCAGCTAATTTTGTTATGCCAGCTAAAGTCAGCAAATGTGTGTTCATAAGGGGTACACCTTTCTTTTCAGTGTTAAAGGCATGCGTGTTGCCTGAGCTTATGCTTAAAGCTCTGACAAAGGTAAAGAATGTAGATGTTTTGCCACCACATTGCTCTCTCTCTGTGTTATTAAATACATCACATAGCATATATTTATATATCATTAATGTAGCATCAGTACCGTCAACACTATTAATATTGACCCCTACCAGCAGGCCATGGACTAGCCTTGCCCCAAACTGGGAGGCTGCTGCTGCTGCTGCTGCTGCTGCTGCTAAGTCGCTTCAGTCGTGTCCGACTCTGCACGACCCCATAGACGGCAGCCCACCAGGCCCCCCGTCCCTGGGATTCTCCAGGCAAGAACCCTAGAGTGGGTTGCCATTGCCTTCTCCGACTGGGAGGCTACCAGCTGTCAAAGGCGTGCCCCCTTAGGTTCTTGTTCAGTCCGCCTCTTTTCCCCTGTCACTGTGTCACATCATTAATACTAATGTTATTGATGACAATAAAATAAAACAAGTTGCCCCCAAAGGAATTCCCATCTGTGTGCTGTTAAGAAGAGCTCTAAAACCGTGCTTTTAAAGTGCAGCTTGCAATCCCTAGAGGTTGCAGCAAGGTCCTTATAGGAGTTGGCAGCGTCAAAAGAACACTGAGACTCTACGGGCACTTTTCCTCGGTCAATCCCTCCATCTTAGCAAGAGCCAATCAATATATCTTGATCTCCAATTGTGTGTGAAACTCTGCTTGTGCTTAACCCTTCTGTCAATCCCCTTCTTTCCCAGTTCCCTCTTTCTGGGACAAAAAGAATGTCTTCTTGCTTTTAACAGGATGGAACTTCGGAACACATTTATTTTCTTCCATTCGTAAACCACTGCTGGGGTTTGAAAGTTCCTGGCACGTACATGTATCTGTAGTATGGGAAAGACGTGTTCAACATTATCAGAATCATATTTGTTCCTAAATAAATGAAATTGTTTTTCTTTTTTTCTCCAGAGTCTTCAGTTGGCTCCCTTCCCAAATGCAACCTTTTGGGTAATAAATTCATTCTGAAAAGAAGCTCGAAACCCTTTTGATGTTATAAAGAGTACATGTAGTAGAAGGGAGGGGATCATAGGTAATTGCAACACAAAGCCTGAGAGAAGTCCATAGGATAAAGTAGATCTCGTTTTCACTCAACGGTTAGTCACATGTTGGGTGTTTATATTGAAAGATATATTTTAATACACATTGCCAATATTTCTATTTGCTTCTAATACAGCCTGAGTGATTCACTGATGGACAGATAAACATTTACAGCTACAGCTCAGCCAGAAATTCCGTGAGGATTCCGTGATCTACTGCTATCCTAGGCCTTCAGGCAGTCTTCCATAAGGCAAATGATAGTCTAGGATGAATTCTGAAAAAGCCAAAGGTATTGCTATTCCACGGAATTCCTTTTGAACTTGCAAGGCAATTCATGCTCTCTCCATTCTTCCTTCTCTCTCTCATATTCTCTGTCTCTCCCTCCCTCTCTACATCCCACTCACCCCTTCCTGCTTCCTCTCCACCCCCTCCCTCTCTCTCAGCTGTCCCTGTGCACATCCAGATACACAGCTTAACAGCTTCACTTCTGAGGGTGGCCCCTTGTCTTCCCTGCTGTGCCCCTCTTTCCCCCAAGTTCCAGGCTCAGTTTTTGGCAGGCATTTTAAAACTCCAGAGGCATAAACCTCACCGTGTCAATGTGTTGGTGAGGCCCCAACACATCAGTAAATGTCACAGAGGTGTCAGCCCTTTCCATCATAACTGCAGTTCATTTCTCTGCATTGACAGTGATGCTTATACCGGGTAAGGATTAGAATGGGCGTATTTCCAGATCTTAATTACATCAGGCATAAGGATGAGCAGCAGCATTTTTCTTTGAGGGCGAGGCCGGGAGGAGGCAGCAAGAGAGGGGAGAGTTATGCTGAACTTGGCCATCTAGAGCCTCATGTGCCCCCCGTTTATCAAGAGATAATAGGATTAAGCAAAGCTATGGGACTTCTCTGGCTTAATGCTGCCTTCAGCAGGGGTCTAATAAGGATAGATATAATTGGGTAAATGGCAAATAAGAATGAAAAAGTACAGAGTATAAGCACAATGCTTAGGAATAAATAATGACAAATTGGATTTTGTCCAATCTCTGCAGACTTGGTTAAAATCTGGCATCTCGCACTGAACTCTAAGGGGCAACATCTATCTTTCCTCTTGCCCAACTTGTCTCCGTTCATTGCAAATATCAGAAAGTATCGTCTCACATTCAGCTGGGGTCTATCAGTACTGCTCATTTGAAATCAAGTAGAAAATGTTAGGGAACATTCAAAGAGGGTTAAAGAAACAGAGTAAATTAAGTGCCTAAAAACAAATGTGACACAAATTAGAGTTGGTTTCTTTGACCCTTATCCATTTACAGAATTTACCCCATTAACAGCTGAAAATTTATTTCACTTTCTTCATCTCTGTAAGAGGAAAGCAAACATATAACATAGCCCCAAAGGAGTAATTAATTAGATCATTTACTGACACGGATTTGAATAGTTTATTTAAATACAATTCTGTTATTTATTTATTTTACAACATTGTACAGGAGGTTGAAACTCCTGTTCTCATTTGCACTTAGCAAGGATCTCTGAAAAAAATATCACAGTGAAGGAGGTAAACAAAGAATCAGTGATCAAAGGGCTGCATTCAGAGATGCATAAAAGAATTTCACCAGGATGAGTGTTTCAGTGATTTAAAAATAAGGGACAGGTTGAGTTAGGGGTGGGGGAAGAGAGATAACAAAACTACCTGTTTAGTTTGTATTCCCATGGGCACATTTTAACAAATAATAATAAGTTCATTGATAAGATGCTGTATACAAAGGTAAGAAAGGAAATAGTAAAAATAAAGGATGCCAATGTAAGTAAGAAAGGTGTAATGAACATGCAGATTTTCACAACTGAAGGCTGCTTTTGAAAATAGTGGAAAATTCATGAACTCAGAAGCAAGTTTATTTTTTTTTAAAAAGGTACAACCTCTCAAATGATAAAAGTCATAATTTGTTCCAGAAAAATAGAAGGTCCTTCAACTATATTTTCAAAAGTTGGAAGTGAAAGTAGAAAATTAGTTCACCAAAGATGAATAGAGTCTACTCCGAAAATAAGTAGGGTCTTTTTTATTTTTAAATAATGTGATGTTAGGATATATAGTCATATTCAATATCTTTAAATAAGTAAATGACCTTATAAATACTTGTGCATATCACGTGTCTTCATTCCATGGATTTTAAGGGAAATCCCTGATTAAACAGCCATAAATATGCTTTTATTGCTCCAACCGCAAAAGAGTCAGACTCAGCTTAGCAACTAAACAACATGAGGTTATAACAACTTTGGTTACTTTAAGCGTAGAACTCAGAAAAATTTCTCCCAAGCACTGTTATACCATAGAGAGTTTATGGAGATATTGAGATGGCATTTCACAAACGGAGTATATAATAGGTATACTGTAAAATTAATAATTTCTAAAGACGCCAGGGGCAGAGAACCCTCCCCCTTCCCCTCCCCGAAATTCTCAGTCCCACCTCATTGTTCTGGATACCCTGCGCCCCTCCCCCGTACCAGTGCCTGGCATTCATCTCCCCTCCCCCATCAGAGCAGAATGCCCAGGTACTGCTTCTACCTTTCACCTTTTCTCCATCAACTTTTTCTCAGCCATTTTCCTCCCTCTCTTTTCCATTTCTCTTTCTTGGACTCAGTTGGAACTAAAAAGTTGTTCTGGGATGAGTTTTAAACATTTAAATGTGACAATTATATAACTCAATGAAAACATTTTCATGACTTTACAGATCATTTTGAAAGAAGGTGATCAAGCTTTCCTTAGTTTTTAAGAAAACAGACACTGCTATTAATAGAGAGAAATGCATGCTTTGGTTTCTAGGTGTGGAACGTGGGGGAGAACATGTGATCGGAGTTTGCCCTAAGGGGGTCTGCTGACTTGGTTTTCTTCCTTTTATATTTTAACAAAGGAAAGTTGGTGGATAAATGACCAGTTTGGGCTTCCCTGGTGGCTCAGACAGTAAAGAGTCTGCTTACAATGCAGGAGACCTGGGTTCCATCCCTGGATCTGGAAGATCCCCTGGAGAAGGAAATGGCTACCCACTCCAGTATTCTTGCTTAGAAAATCCGATGGACAGAGGAGCCTGGTGGGCTATAGTCCATGGGGTCACAAAGAGATGAACATGACTGAGCGACTAACACTTTCACTTTCACTAGGCTAAAATAGACTGTTCAGCTGTGAAAACCGTATGAGGCTTTGGTATAATCTAGAAACAACTGAGCGGAAACTCCGGGAGCTGGTGATGGACAGGGAGGCCTGGCGTGCTAGCCCATGGGGTCACAGAGAGTCAGACACAGCTGAGCGACTGAACTGAACTGACTGAGCAGAAAAATGACCCCATCACGAAGTGGCTAGGGGTCATCCCTACAGGGTGCTGGGGCTGTTAGGTGACTGAATCAGTGTTGGTGGGCTTGTCTTCACCTGTGGGCCTATTGTTTTCTTTTGTTTGGATAGAAAACCAAGGATAATATTTCACTGGGGCTATATATTTGCAGAGTTATCACCTTATTATCTTAAGCAAAAGAACCACCAAAGGCAGCTGACCTCTCTCACAATATGTGGAGAAACTAGTAATTGAACTGGGGCCTGAGTTTTCATTAGCTTCTAAAGACTAAATCAGTGTGATTCAAGCACAACACACGAAATGCCCTCAACACAGCAGACACTTAACCTAATGGTAAACAATGAGGCTCTACACGGCATGGCTCAGATCAATGCGAAGAAGTAGAGGAAAACAATATAATGGGAAAGATGAGAGATCTCTTCAAGACAATTAGAGATATCAAGGGAACTTTTCATGCAAAGATGGACATAATAAAGGACAGAAATGGTAAGGACCTAACAGAAGCAGAAAATACTACAAAGAGGTGGCAAGAATACACAGGAGAGCTATACAAAACAAGATCTTAATGACCCAGACAACCACAATTGTGTGACCAGTCACCTAGAGCCAGACATCCTGGAATGCAAAGTCAAGAGGGTCCTAGGAAGTATCACTACGAACAAAACTAGGGGAGGTGATGGTATTCCAGTTGAGCTATTTCAAATCCTGAGAGATGATGCTGTGAAAGTGCTGCACTCAATATGCTAGCAAATTTGGAAAACTCAGCAGTGGCCACAGGACTGGAAAAGGTCAGTTTTCATTCTAATCCTAAAGAAAGGCAATGCCAAAACATGTTCCAACCAATGTATAATTGTACTAATCTCACACACTAGCAAAGTAATGCTCAAAATTCTCCAAGCGAGGCTTCAAGAATACATGAAATGAGAACTTCCAGATGTTCAAGCTGGATTTGGAAAAGGCAGGGGAACCAGAGATCAAATTGCCAACATCTGCAAGAGAGTTCCAGAAAAACATCTACTTATCCTTTATTGACTGTATGGATCACAATAAACTGTGGAAAATTCTGAAAGAGATAGGAATACCACCTTCCCTGCCTCCTGAGAAATCTGTATACAGGTCAAGAAGCAACAGTTAGAACCAGACATGAAACAACAGACTGGTTCCAAATTCGCAAAGGAGTACGTCAAGGCTCTATATTGCCACCCTGCTTATTTAACTTCCATGCAGAGTACATCATGTGAAATGCTGGGCTGGATGAAGCACGGGCTGGCATAAAGATTGCTGGGAAAAATATAACCTCAGATATGCAGATGGCACTACCCTTATGGCAGAAAGTGAAGAGGAACTGAAGAGCCTCTTGATGAAAGTGAAAGAGGAGAGTGAAAAAGTTGGCTTAAATTCAACATTCAAAAAATGAAGATCATGGCATCTATTACCATCACTTCATGGCAAATAGATGGGGAAACAATGGAAACAGTGACAGACTTTTATTTTCTTTGGCTCCAAAGTCACTGCAGATGGTGACTGCAGCCATGAAATTAAAGACACTTGCTCCTTGGAAGAAAAGCTATGACCAACCTAGAGAGCATGTTAAAAAGCAGAGACATTACTTTGCCAACAGAGGTCCATCTAGTCCAACCTATGGTTTTTCCAGTAGTCATGTGTGGATTTGAGAGTTGGACCACAAAGAAAACTGAACACTGAAGAACTGATGCTTTTGAATGTGGTGTTGGAGAAGACTCTTGAGAGTCCCTTGGACAGCAAAGAGGTCAAACCAGTCCATCCTAAAGGAAATCAGTCCTGAATATTCATTGGAAGGACTGATGCTGAAGCTGAAACTCCAATACTTTGGCTTCCTGATGCGAAGAACTGACTCTTTGGAAAAAACCCTGATGCTGGGAAAGATTGAAGGCAGGAGGAGAAGGGGACGACAGAGGATGAGATGATTGGATGGCATCACCAACTTGATGAACATGAGTTTGAGCAAGCTTTGGGAGTTGGTGATGGCCAGGAAAGACTGGCATGCTGCAGTCCATGGTGTCACAAAGAGTCAGACATGACTGAGAGACTGAACTGAACTGAAACAATGAGGGATCATGGCTCAGTTAAACAGTTGTGTCCTAGGAGCTTAAGCATCTTCTCCAGTAGAGAGGCGGCCACAGGACTGTGAAACTGCTTAAGGGACCTGGTGGTCTCCTCAGAGGCTTCCCTGTCACCAGGCCACTATAGGAACCCAGTGACTCTCTTGAACATCTTTCCCCGTCATCAAAATATGCCCCTCTTCTCCATGGAAAACCAGTTATGGCTGACTTCCTCCTGCGTGGTGATAGCTTGCCAGATTATTCCCACCAGAAATACCCTTTTCCACTGCCACTGTTAGTTAGTACTTTTAAAAGGTTTTGTGTTTCTGCAGCTTTATACATGTTTTGAATTCCACTAGGTAATCCCATGGTATATTGTTCATTCATCAGACATTTAGGCAATGCTCACTGGAGCTTGTATCTTGATGAGGGATGTTAGACATTAAATAAAATAAATAAAGGGTTCTTATGGTATGCTGGAAGGCAACATATTCTATGCAGAAAAATAAAGCCAGGATCCGCATATGAGGATTATCCTGGGAGAGACATGGTTGTAAGAATGGGGAGGGAGGAGGGGACCTGAGTGAGTTGCTGGAAAGTAGTCTAGTCCCAGAGACTAGATAGTATTGGGCCCACAGTTAGCAATCACTGAATATTTGGTGAACAAGTGATAATCCGTAATCTATATTTCTCTGGTTCTTTCTCTTCCTCAGGACCGTTACCTCAAGAGAGTGGGAGGTCCTGGTTTCATTCTTATTTCACATAGTGTGTTTTACAGAATTTGACTCATAGGAAGCACTGTTCTTAGTTGTTCAGTCGTCTCCAACTCTTTGCAACCCCATGACCTGTAGCCTGCCAGGCTCCTCTGTCCATGGGATTCTCCGGGCAAGAATACTAGAGTGGGTTGCCATGCCCTCCTCCAGGGGATCTTCCCAACCCAGGTTTCAAATCCAGGTCTCCCACATTGCAGGCAGATTCTTTGTCATCTGAGCCACCAGGGAAGGCACCAGGAAGCACTGGATAATGCCAAATGCCTGATGTAAGGATAAAAGTAATCAGCAAGGTTGGATAGAACAATAACACAGGCATAGTGGTTCCTCACACAAATGTATTTATAAGAATTAATTCCTTACATTTGTGAACGTCTGTGGGGAGATGGCTAGTTCTTAGAGGGATTTGGATTTCAAAGGAATCACCCAGATCCCTTTCAAGTTCTCCCTGGGTCAGAATTCCTGGTCAGTCAACCATCGTTAGTGGAAGGGTACATTGTTAGTAAAATAGTTTGCAGACTGATGAAAAAGATCCTCATTCCAGAGACCTTTCCTGAACTGCCAGCCTGGCGTATGCCTGTAATTGAGAGAAACAATGCAGTCTTGGGACTGTTCAACTGTACAGCAGGCTGCTGCAAATCAAAGCAAGAAGGATTGTGACTCCACTGGACCTCCCTAGACTTCAGGACATTGCTGCCCTGCTACAGCACAGAGGGAGAAAACTCAGTACATCTGGAGCTTGCGCTATCTTTATTAAAAGAAAAAAAAATTATAAGGATGAAAACTCCTGATTTCAGTGAAGAGAACTGGTTCCTTTACAGGGCTAGTAAATAAAAATTTTGGAGAGGTCAATAGATAGAAATGTGCAACCAGAAAATAAATTCCAAACTCCCCCCAGTTCACTCACGTATAGACCACATTTTGTTGCTGGGTTAGTGATAAGAATCTCTTATGGATTCCACATGTGCTCAGCCTCATCTTTGTGTAAAATTCTGCAGCATTCCAAATTATCACCAAGAATCCATCTTCCTGAAGACGAGACACCCCAGCAACGAGATTGGCTAAACAGGAGATGTTTTGAATGAAATGCATAGTTTAATCACATTCTGCTTTCAGAAAACTACTTCATTTAAGTCGGTGCTTGCCTGGGGTAATAATTTATGCTCCACACTTGAGTAATCACCAGGAAGATTGCTCAGAACCCATCCCATCACAAACATAGCCACCAATATTCATGGCCTAAAGTAAACTTCTGAAAACTTGGGATCTACATCATCTCAGCAAAATTCAGACTTCTAGATTTGTTGCCCACACCTCCCCCTTTCCAATGGAAGAATTTCATTTCTCATGCTTTATATTAACATTTGGAAGTGAGGTTTGTTTTCTTTCCTCATGTGGGCTGAGTCACTCAGTCACTCACTCTTTGTGAGCCCATGAACTGTAGCCCACCAGGCTCCTCTGTCCATGGGATTCTCCAGGCAAGAATACTGGAGTGGGTTGTCATTCCCTTCTCCAGGGGATCTTCCCAACCCAGGGATCAAACCCGGGTCTCCTTCATTGCAAGCAGATTCTTTATCATATGAGCTACAGGAAAGTTCCTTCCTTTCCTCATAATGAACACATTGTAAAAGGTAGTGCTTTTGAACATTAAAAATGCTCAATTTTCTTGGTATATTCTGTCTCATGAACACTGAACCCTACAAAAGGTCAACAGAGATCAGTTATTTCTAAATTTGAGCTATTTTACAAAATTTCCTCAGTCTTGGTTCTCTGCATGCTAGAATTCATCCAAATGCATTAAAGTACATATGGGTTGGTGTTTGTTTTCAGCTCTCTCCTTTCAACCCTAAGGAGGGTCGCCTCCTAGGGGTGTTCAGATTGTGTGCTGAACATGGGTGCCATGTCTGAGGAATCAGGGTGTACGAGCACTGGTGAGAGCCCGTGTCCCCCATGCTCTAACTGTGTATATGAGCAAGGGAGACCATGAGAGCAGCAAGGATGCTTGTGAGTGCAGCCAGAATAGGTGCCTCATCTGGGCTCTGGAAAGCAACGCCTGGCAGAGCAACCAGTCCGCGCCATATGCTTGTCCAAGTTGCATAGCATAGAACGATGTGAACATCTTTTACTTAAGGAAGGAACATATTTTTCTCATTCTCACCACAGTGTATATGGACTGGTGCTGCTCTGGTGCAGATCACGTGCAAGTGACAGAAAGTTTAATGACTGCCCATGGTGAATAGCATTTTCTCATTGTCCCCAAATTGCTACTTTACATACTGTCCCTTACTCCCAATAGCCTCAGCTTCCTCTTGATTTTCCCTCAGCCAATCTCAACCCCTTGGGGCTTCCGAGGTGGTGCGGTGGTTAAGAACCCACCTGCCAGTGCAGGAGGCGCAGGAGACTTGGGTTCAGTCCCTGGGTTGGGAAGATCCCCGGGAGAAGGAAATGACAACCCACTCCAGTATTCTCACCTGTAAAATTCCATGGACTGAGAAGCCTGGCAGGCTACAGTCCATGGGGTTGCAAAGAGTTGGTCACAACCCCAAGGATACCTTCTTTTCTTAGCTACCACAAAGATCTGCAGAACAGACTGTGTTATGAAATGACCACTGAATCTGACAGTGTTTCAACAATTAGTCAAACCACTTATTTAACGAGCGGCAGGTCTGGACTAATAGAAAGGAGCTTGAATTTGATTGCAACAGTAAGCTGTGTTTCACTAAACCTGGCTAAGCTGCCCTGCCTGTGGTGTAATATGAAGGGAAAATAATTGTCTCCCGGGTTTTCAGCTCTGAAACTCTCAAGGAGTCTTGCTTGACTAGAGGTTGAATTTGGCTAGTCAGCTTGGTCAGAGTACATTCTAGCAATCCACATGCTTTTGTCCCGGCATTCTCAGAAGCCCAACAGAGTTTTGACAGACATGACCCCTCCTCTGATGGGCTTCTAGATTCCCATTTTTACAGTGTAAGTTTTCCTCACCTAACCTTTAAACTTGCAAGGTTTTAGTTACCTCATCAATCCAGACCAAACTCAGTAGACATTTCACTAAAAAGAATAGAGACAAAGAATATCACTTTCCTGATACTGTTGAGCAATTTTCCAAACCGCTTTGGCCTCCTGTTGGGAGACTTCATGCTTGGTTTGTTTATGCTCTCAGATGAATCCTCTGTGTGTTTTGAGGTGTTTATTCCAGTGGTTAAATTTGAAGAGGTGAAGAAAAGTCAAACTCTCCCCAATATCGCCTAGGAGGAGTCTAAAATAATTGGTACACATTGAAAAATGCCTTACACCTGAGGAAGGAAGAGAAGGTTTTATTTGTTCATAGCAGCAGAGTTTTCCAGAATTCTGGGCCAGGGAAACTAAAGAAAAAATTTGCTTTTTCTCTAAATATAAGGGTGCTGATTTTTTTCTTAGCATGCATAGCATATATTACCTTGTAATATAATTGCCCACTTAAATTTTTGTTTCGTATTTCTTCATTCCCTTAACCAAACCCCAGACATAATAGTTAAAATGAGTGGATCATCTTTCTGAAATTAAACATTTTAATTATGATTATTTGATAAGCATTTCAGACATACTTACTCATATATCACATAAAATCAGAAATAAGTGTGTATATCAATAGCAGTTTAATCCCAAATGGAGGCTTTATTTAAACTGTCGAGAAGTTGATTACAGAAGCTTCGAGATTAGAAATGAGATTTACAAGTGGCTAGAGGGAAATATTTAAATATCTTTGCTAGAGCAAATTACAGTCATTTTTAAAAAGACTTAAAATATGAGTGAACTGAGAATTTCATCTAAGATATCCTATTCTGAATTATGCTTTTTTCATGTGGTCATTTCTGCAACTTATTTAGAAAACAGCTTGACCAGAAGCAAGGAATATCTAGTTTGCGTTTTACAGCTAGCAAAGTAAACCTTTTGTGGGAACATAAGTACTAAGTAATTTTGTATTTGAAATTCCATATAAAGCTGAAGGTGGACTTTTTGCAATGTAACAAAATTCCCTGATAGCTCAGTTGGTAAAGAAGAATCCTTCTGCAATGCAGGAGACCCCGGTTTGATTCCTGGGTCGGGAAGATCCGCTGGAGAAGGGATGGGCTACCCACTCCAGTATTCTTGAGCTTCCCTTGTGGCTCAGCTGGTAAAGAATCCACCTGCAATGCAGGAGACCTGGGTTTGATCCCTGGGTTTGGAAGATCCCCTGGAGAAGGGAAAGGCTACCCACTCCAGTATTCTGGCCTGGAGAATTCCGTGGAGTGTATAGTCCATGGGGGTCGCAAAGAGTCTGACATGACTGAGCGACTTTCACTTTCAAATAAGTTTAGTTTCTAAATATCTTTGGCTTCAAAATGATGCTCATGAGTTAACCATGTTGGATTTGTTGTTCAGATTTAGGGGTCTACATGACCTGGTTCCCTCAACCCTTCTCATGGAATTTTCCACAAATCAGGGCTGGTGTCTTCAAACTGCCCAGCTTGCTCCCAACTCAGGGTGTTTGTATCTGTTGTTTCTATTTGCTGAAATTCCTTCTTCTGAAAAGATGTATATCGTACAGTCCGCTTATTTTGTGCAAGTCTGTTCAAATAACATATCATCAAAGGTTTTCCCCAACACCCCAAAACAAAGGAACACCCCTAGAACACCAGGATTTCCTATCACCCTTTTTCTCCTTTGTTTTTCATAGCATTTATCAGCATATGATACATAATTATTTGAATTTTGATGTTATTTATTGTCCATCTCTCCTCATCTCTCTCCCTCCAACTAGAGTTGAGATTTACATGTTTTTTATGTTGTATTTCCTGTATCTGCAAGTATATATTTATTGAATGAAGGAATTTAATTCAATAGATATTTATTAAGCATTCACTATATATAAGTCACCCTTAGATGATTTCAAGGGTTATGAAGTTGAGTGTCAGATTGCCTAGGAGAAAGAATAGTAATTTGTATACAAAGGAACAGAAGAAAAATATACTAAAGAAGGGTCCAAAGTGCCATGAGTGTCAAAGAAGAGAGAACCTGGACCTAGTTGAGGCGGCTAGCCAGGCTAATGGAAGAAGGTAGCATTTCCAGAAGGACTGTGAAAACTTGGCAGGGAGAGCTTTTGTTGGCTGAGGTAACAAAGAAGGATGTTTCAGGGATGAAAAAATCAAACAGAGACATAAGACTGTTATTTGTGTTTGGGAAGTAACATTTGAGCAAGGCCAGGGTTATGTACAGAGGACAGGATTAGAGAGACAGGTGAAAGAAAGATCATGAATTCACTGTCCATTACCATTCGGTCAGCTTGGAGACTATGAAATCATGAGGCAGTGGGGAGGCCATGAAGAGTTTTGAGGAGTGATCTGAGAAAGCTTGGCTTCAGGAGAATTAACATGACGTGCTGTAAGCCCTGGATCAGAGAAGCTACCGTGAAGCCCAGGTAGGAGTCTGTTGCTATTCCTTAGCACAGGAAGACTGTGACCTGGAAGGGAGAAAGTGGAAATAATGGCAAGGAAGTTGACCATGAACAGTAAGGGACCAGAGGGAGTGGAGAAAAAAGGGATGGCTTCAAGCACTGGGACAGGTAGGTTGCCATGGTTACTTTCCTGTACGTGGGATAATAAGGTGAGAAGGAAGACCTGATTTGAGAGTGAGATGGTTAACTGTGAAGGACATTAAGATTTAGGCATCACCAGGGCATCCAGGCAGTTGGGGCTACCATGGCATTTTGAGATGCGAGACAGGCCCTGAAGAGAAGAGGAGGGCAGAGAAAAGGACTCAGATGTCAAGTGTGTAGAGGAGACTGTTGGTAGCCTGCGGGCTGATGGAGCTGAAAATGAGGACACAGGAGAAGAAGGAAGTAAACCCCCGTAGGGAGGAATGTGTGGAGGAAGGGACAGAAGAGTTCCAGGATGAGTGGGCCTGGGTGACAGAATGCCAGACAGCAAGGTGGGTGTACAGAAAGTGTTGGATGATCCAGAGGCTCAGAACTGCCAAGACAGTGAAAGTGGTGAAAGGTGAGAAATGTATCCCCAATATGAAAAGTTTGATTTTCTTTGTCACTACTTGCAGAACAGTGGATATCTAAAATTGTTAGAGTATTTAAGGATAAAATGGATTAAAGCAAGTGAAAATGCAAAACGCACATCATTTTTTTCAAAAAAATGTCACCCTCAAAGGAAAAAAAGAAAAGGCAATGGCGCCAGAATGATATAAAGATATTTTTGAATAGAGAAGTATAGCTATTACTAGTCGCAAAAGAATCATTAATCTATTACAAAAAGCGCTTTCATTCAATTTTGCCAACCACCCTGGGAAGGTGGCTGGATTAGGATTATATCTGCCTTTGACAGATGAGAACAAGTTGCTGAGCAGGGTGAAATGATGTTGCAAGATCATTCATTCATTCAGCATGCCATGTGCAATATCAATGACAGATACACACTGTCTCTGCCCTCAGTGGTCTTACACTCTAGGAAATGCAGATCACACACACACACCCACCACACACACACACACACACCCACCCACACCCCCATACCCAAGCTCATAAACTATCTTTTGATACTGTGAAGGTAATAAGGGGCTGATATTAGGGACTCAAAAGGGAAACCTTAGATAAGGTGTCACATCCCTGGAAAAGTGACCTTTACCTGGAGAACTGAAGGGCAGGAAGACCTCGGGGGAGGGAAAATGAATTGCAAGAGAGAAAATAGTATAAATAATAGCCTTAAGTGAAGAGATACTAGAAGTTTAAGAAAGTGAAGGGAAATAGTCTGACTGTAGTTTAATTAAAAAGCAAGAGGGTAGCACAAGGTAATTTTGGAGGAACAAACAAATCATAAAGGAGATTACTGGGCAGGTAAGTCTTTGGCTTTTATGTTAAATATAATGGAGAGTCCTGAAAGTGTTTTTAACCAGGTAGTGATGTCGAATTTATATTTTGAGAAAACCATTCTTTTGTCTCCATTAAGAACAGGTTGTAGAGAGGAAAACAGAAGGGAATATAAAGTGAGAACTTTGGAGGCTCCAACAGACGTTACTGAGAGGAAATGTGAAGCTGGCCTAGGGCAGTGAATATGGTGAAAAGTGAAATGGCTCAAGATGTGCTTTACAAGCAGAAATAATACAAGTTATTGGTCATTTACTTACCAGAGAGAGTAAGGAAAGAGGTGAAGTAGACTCCGAGGCTTGAATTACTGGTCAAAGGGTGGGTCCTCTTACAATGTGGGAGAAGAGGGCAAGGAGGGCAGCTTGGCAGTATACAATCCAAAGTGCTGTCTGGCAGCCTCTATGGAAGATAGCTTTGCAACTTCTTATGAAACCAAACATACTTTAACCATACAACCCAACCATCATACTCCTTGGTCTTTACTCGGTGAGTTAAAAATGATGTCCACGCACACTCTTGCCCACAGATGTTTATGGCAGCTTTATTTATAGTTGACAAAACTTGTAAGCAACTAAGATGTTTTTTAGTAGATGAATGGATAAACACTGGTACATCCAGACAATTGAATATTATTCAGCATTAAAAAGAAATGACCCATAAAGCCGTGAAAAGATATGAGGGTATCTTAAATGCATATTATTAAGTGAAAGAAGCCCATCTGAAAAGGCTAATAGCATATGATTCCAATTATATGACATTCTGGAAAAGGCAAAACTATAGAGACAGTAAAATAGTCAGTGGTTGCTAGAGATTAGGGGAGAAGGAGAAATGAACAGTTGGAGCACAGCAGATTTTTAGGACAGTGGAAATACTCGGTATGATTCTGTAATGCTGGATATGTGTCATTTTACATTTGTCCAAGCTCACAACAAGTGCCAAGAGTGAGCCCTCGTGTAAACTATGTCTCAGGTGATTGTGACATGTCAGTATAGATTCGTCACCTATAACAAATCCACCAACCATTGTGGTGAGAGATATTGACAATGGGGGGCTATGTACGTATAGGGGCAGAAAGCATATGGGAAATCTCTGTACCTTCCTCTCACTTTTGCTGTGAACCTAAATTGCTCTGAAAGTTAAGTCTACTTTAAAGAAAGACCCATTGAGGGAATTCCCTGGTGGTCCAGTGTTTAGGACTACATGCTTTCACTGTTGAGGGTGGTGATTCGATCCCTGTTCAAGGAACTAAGATCCCACAAACCTGTGTGATGCCAAAAGAGAGAGAGAGAGACCCATTGGGATATAAGCTTGTGAAGACTAGAGGCATCCAGTAGAGAAAGGCAGTGAGATATTCCAGTCTAGAGTTCGGAGCAGTGAGTGGTGTGGCATGGTCTGGGGCTGAGTTGTCAGGGACTTGAATGCTAGAGGTCACAGGGAGAGGAAGCTGGGAAGGATCCGAGAGGGAACTGCAATAGAAGGAAAATCACCACAAGGGTAATAATAGAGCTCTCTTGACTCCTGATTTACTCTAAATCCAGCACTTGTTTCATTACGCAAATATCCTTAGGAACCAAATTGTATGACTGGATCTCAATCTGTGCTCAGGATTCCTGCTAACACCCACTTGAGCTTAGATTGGCAGCATGGAAGTGTCTGTTGTGTGGTTTGGAATATTAATGGATCGTAGCCTTTTGGAAAACCCCAGCCAGGTGACTGAAGCACAGATTGTCATTCTGTCTCTCTCTCTGTCTCTCTCCTCATGCCCTCTCTTCCCCCATCTCAACATACACAGCCTCAAAGTCTCTACTTCCATCCACATTTATCGTAGACCTTACATGAAAATGTTGTACGAGTGCCTTCAGATACATCTGAAAGGGCTGCTGTTTGGTTCCAAGCAGGTTCCCCCAAATCTGGCTTTGGAGACCTCGGCAACCCAAAATGAGCAAATAATTAGGCAATAGATACTATCAGTCAGAATTATTTAAAAAATATAGATGGCGTTTTCCTGAATGGGTTCATCATTTTCCTAAAAGTGGCTCAGGACTTTGGGGTTTTACTAATCAGGGCTCATGGTCCTACAAATGGGAAGTGTGTATTCCCTTTTATGTCTATAAATTGGATGTCACCTGGGCTGGAAAGCCAAGTAGAGAGGTTCCCTGCCGTCTCGCTGGCACAGTTGTCAGTGTGCATGGAGCTGGCAGAGCTGGAGGAATGTGCTTTCATTTTCGTTTACATTCTCACCCATTGGTACTATATGTGTTGAAGAAGCGCTTTCCATATTGAGGCTCTGTATGAAAGTGTAAAACACCAGCATGCTCAGGAAGTGTGAATATGGGTGGTGATTTTGCTGTTCTTTTTAAAGATGCTCGTATTACAAAGCAGGCAAGCTAAAAATTGCACCCATTCTGCCTGAGTGCTATAGCCATAGACCCTTAATCTGCTTTGAAGGTCACAGTGAAACTGCAATGTAACTTCAAAATACTCTTGTGATGCTTAGTGTCCAGGACGGTTTTGTTTTGCTCGCTTTCATAGGTATCTGATGTGCATTAAAGAAGTGGACCAGGATTCAATTTGTTTAACTTGTAGTGAAATTGAATTTAAATAAATTGACAAGCTGAATACAACTAATGTACGTGTAATTTCTTCTCTTCTGGATTGACTGTTTTATAGGGACTTTTGTTTCCATGACATAAGACTTCATACTAACACACATCAAACAATAACTACAGTACTAAATATAGGAATATGCCTGTATGAGAAGGAATTTTGATAGAATCCCAAGGCTGACATTGATTTCACTGAAAGCAGAAACTGCGTCAGTGTAGAAAACAGTATATATTTTATTTTTTAAAAAACAACAACAAAATGTGGTTAAATAAAAATCATGTATTATGTTAATGGAGGAAAAAAATGCATCAGCAAAAGCCATGTTCATAAAATGTAGTATTTACTCCCCACTTTGAAAAAAATGCACTCTTGTGTATTTTAATACTTAATAAACGTGATTAGTGATAAATTGTGCTTTAATAAAACATTTTAAAGTCCTGATTAATTTTTTGTTTTAGTTGAAACGCAGTATTTTGTGCTTCATCTTGGCAGATATGAATGCTGTTGTTTCAAGTGCAAGAAGAGTAACCTCCAGAACATATTATAAATTGGCTGGCTCAGAATAGGGGGAGATGATTAGATTGTCGGGTTTCCTGCTGAGTGGTACATGCTTGTTTTGTAATACTGTTTTATAAGTCAGAGATTCAAACAGAACATGTAGGTCCAATTCAATACCTCAGCATTGTTGATCTGCTTTTTATTGATTTTTCATCTGCTCAAATCTAAGAGGTCTTGGTAGGTTTCAGGATCTTGTAGCCAAAAGTTGCAGTGAAGGCATTTTAATTAGAAATGCATTGTTTTCACTGAAATAGTGTGAGCATTTTGTTGCTTTTGGGCTTGCCTTTACCATATTCACAAAGTTAAAATATTTTCCATTAAGGAAAAAAGTGTCTTTGTGCAAGCCCACATCAGACTCATAAGGGCTTATGGATTTTGTGCCTGAGCATCACTGAAGATGGTGGCATAGCTTGTATATATTTGTTTCATGAACAGGTAAACAATCTCATATTAAATATAGAGACATGTTGCCTATAAATTTTGAACCCATTATTTGCCTGGTCAATTTTTCGTAGCTTTTCTGTTCTATCCTACTATATAATTACCTTATGACACTTGGAAAATTGCTAAACATTTTTATGCCATTTGAAATTACCATCTAAAACCCAGTTATATTTCCATGTTTTCCTTTCTTATCACTGCCTATGTTAATTTTTCTTCAGGATCCATTGATCAGTGTACAGAGACAATGTAAGTGGGTTGTACTTCCTCACATCAGTGCCTTGTTAATGTCATTCATTAATCTAGAACCTTGAGCTTTTTCAGAGACGGTTAGATATTCCATATTTCCATGGAGTTTTGGGGAAGGGTGACAGCTTACTTACAGCTTCTGCAACCCAATCTCATTGGTCGTCATGTCATTTTTAATACTGATAAAATGGAAGTGCAGGCACGTGCACTTGTAGCCTTTGAAGGTAGGAAGACAGGCTGTGTGGCACACATGTAACATACACCGTCATTCCATCAACCTGCATGGTGCTGGATTAGAGCGAGTCTGTTTATGTTTCTTTACCTCCCTGTTTGCTTTCAGCAGCTGGTCGAGCCTGAATTCATGTCGAGGCACAGGCTCCCCTCAGGAGAGCCTCAGATGCTGCTGCTGCTGGTGGCCCTACCAGACCTTGCAACCCTAGAGCATCTTTATTGTGAGGGACCAGTCAGAGCTGCTGCAGAGTACTGGACCCCCTGTCCACTGAGCATTCACGTGGCTCTTCTGCAGAGCCCACAGCTCTTTGTCTGTTCTACTCTTCTATCTTTTAACCTCAGCATAGATTCCTCAGCCTTGCCATGATTTCAAGTATGAGGCACAAGCAACTCCAGAAGCAAAATATTAGGGGACCTGGTTAAAAGTTATCATGAACAAATCTTCCACAATGAAGGTGAAAATCACTACATAGAGAGAAACCATCTCTTGGACATTTCCAGAACCAGTCCTCTTGCTGCAATTTTTATAAGAGATTAATATGTAAAGTTACTTTTTTCTCGTTGCCTAGTGAAGGATGTGGAAGAGAAACAGACTCAGCATTGTGTTAGGGGTTAAGCACAGAGCCAAGATGTCCAGATTTAAGTCTAGGCTATGCAAGACATTCTTGGGACAAGACAATATGGGATCTCCAGGTGGTGTTGTCTGGTGGAATTTTCTGGATGATGGACATGTCCTATTTTGTACAGTCTAATATGATAGGCACTAGCCATATGTGGCTGTGGAGCACTAATATGGAGAGTGCAACTGAGGAACTGATTTTTAAATCTTCTTTAATTGTAATTAATTTAAATAGCCAAATGTAGCTACCACATTTGTTGTTGCCATTTGGTGTTTAGTCACTCACTTGTGTCCGACTTTTTACGACCCCATGGACTATAGCCCACCAGGCTTCTTTATCTGTGGAATTTTCCAGGCAAGAATACTGGAGTGGGTTGCCATTTCCTTCACTGTATTAGTGCAGCTCTAATATCATAATTGCGAAATTTTTAAAATTTCTTTAAATAAATATCCCAAGTCATTCTAATTCACCTTCAGAGAACAGGCATGATAAACATATTTTTATTAGTAGGAGCAATAATACTTTATAATACCTTGCTCTTTTTAAACCCTTAAGCATTGCTTGTGGGAGTAAATAGCTAAGCATATTAATTTATAAGACAGAAGAGACAAAGGCATTGTCAGTATTTATAGATTACCATAACGGGCTGAAAAAGTGTGTGTGTGTGTGTTTAATTACGTCTGCTGAGATGTGCACATATTCAAATACATGGTATATGGAAACCAAACATCGAAGTTGACCAAATTTTTTCCCACCCAGCTTTATTGAAATTATGTAAATCATGTGCTATTAGTTGCCAGAACTACTGGAAATGGGTCAACTAGGCAGAGATTTGAGCTTTTCTTGGGGTTATGTCAAGGAAGTCCTATAATCAAAGTGCTATGCAAACATTCTGAGGTGTTCCCAGGGAGGGCGATAATCGCACTCACTTAGAGATCTATGCTGCCTTCAATACAGACGTGTAACCCCATTAACATTAATAGGACTCACGCTCACATATCGATGGAGAGTAAATCCCTAATTAGTAGTGAGAACTGTTATCACCCCCACTGTGATAATACCTCTGAAAGACTTTAATATTGCTGTAATAATAGGTGCATCTTTAAATTTTTTTTTAAACAATGCAAAAGGTGGCACACAATCAAACATGAGCTTTGTATACCTGTAACTGTCACAGGTAAAATGTTTTTACCACTGGAGTCTGGCTCTGAATCTGATAAGAGCAGGTAGAGGGAGAGTTTCTTCATTTTCTTTACTTAGGGGGACGTGAATGTTTCTCTCGCTCAAAGATGAGATTTGCATGTGCTTTTTTTCTACCCCAGTATGGTAATGATTCCAAAGATTTTGTAGGAGATTTCAGAGAAGGACTAATAGGGAAGCAGCGGTCTTTCATCCCTTTTTGAATGTAATATGTAAGTAGGAGATTCACTGGACGTGGGTTGGCTCCTCTTGGTAATGGAAGGGACACGGGTTGGAGCAGGGAGCTTCCTGTCCACGGCAGCATGTTATTGATGAGCTGGCATTTGCCCTGTGGCCCTCCCAGAGGATTGCTTACATCTATTACTCACACACATCGATTGGTTAATTTGATAATTCTATCACCAATTGCCTGGTGTCTGACCTTTCGCCATGGCGATGATGGCAGGCTCTTCATTTTTACATTGCAGACCAGTTAGATTGACCTTTTTGAGGAGAATGTCAAGGTATCCCTTGATCTTAACCTGTCACTATATTTGTTAGAACCACACTGTCCCTTAACCTTGATTTATGGTGTTTCAGCACTCAGAGTATGCATTGTGTTTGTTTTAAAAATCCCTCCTAACATGTGTGAATCTGAGGAGAGGAGCTGTGCAATGAAAGTTACATCCTTCCCACATGAGCCCTGTGCTCCGACACCATCAGCAACTCTGTTTTTCTTTCACTTGACAAGTCAGTTTACGCATCCTGGGAAACCTCTCTGCATCATTTTGGTGGCAAATGGAAATGCGGACCTTGTTTGGGTGCTGTTTTCTGAACTTGCTTTCTCCTACCCCCTCACAAAATGATCGAACTAGTAAAACCTCTTTAAATACCATCTGAAAAGCAGGGGATGGTACTATGGTGAAGTTCTGTTTGCACTCAGAGGTTTTCATTCTTTTCGTCATCCTCCTAATTTATACTCTTGCCAGAGGGAAGAAATTGTCTTGTCTATGAGTTGCTCCTTGGGGAGCAATACAAGGGCATCACTCTGTGACTCTGAAGCCGTAGATTCACTGTTCAGTTCAACTACAGGCAGACTGAAAGCGGACTTTCTCACCGATCTTTCCATGTGTGTGTTGTACACACACATGTAGTGTGTATGCAGACACAAGTACCTCATTCGACCGAGCTCTGTGTTACCTCAGCCCACTGTGAGAAGCAAGCGGAGAGATGGTATATAATTAAGGCTCTGTCATTATCTAGCTAAAAATAGAGGGAGGAGCTATCCCCTTTGCTTCCCTGTGACTAAAAACCAGCCAAACCAATTTCACTAAAATTCAGTAAAATAAAAACTGTGCTCCCAGGATGAGAAGTTGCATGCCAAATTTCAGCCTGAAGCGAATTTAAATGGCTGAGTTATAAACCTTTCATAAAGGATGTTTTGTCGCTCACTCAAGATAAAAAGGCTCCTTTTTTGAAAAGGAAATTATCTAGGCACATAGTCTTTAGCGGGGATTGTTGCCATTTATTTAAAGAAAACACAATTTTAAATGACTGGGTTTTTGAGGACTGAAAGCAGCAACTGTGTCTGAGCAGTAATTATGTTTCATAATTTTGTTTAGCAAGTATTACATATTATATGAATAGCATCATAGTAAAAATGATTAGCATTCATACTATGCAAAATTCTGCATATTAAGAGCTTCACAGTAGTGTCCTACATACAATACATTGTAATGGCTCCAGATTACATTGTGTCAGGCAGAACCCTCTGTGCCTGTGTGTCTCCCACCCCAGCCCAGCCCAGAGCCAGAGCCGAGAACAGGCCTCCACTTGATACTGAGCACCAGGAGAATGGGCACTCCCAAAACAGCCTCAGAGACACTTCTAAAATTGAGGCAAGGATTTCATTGATGATGTTCATATACCTTCATTATTCTGCAAGCTTAGAGAAAGACCTGGTTCTGCCATATGCATTCATCGTGTGTGTGCGGTGTTAGGGTATGAAATGAAGGCACAGCCCACGTGTTCCATAAAGAGCCCTCAGAATGACGGAGTTGTTGATTGGGATGTTTCTGCCTTAGGAGGTCTTGTGTTTGCAGCCCAGCATCTCAAAACAGTTTTCCCAACTTGGGGATCAGGCCATGAAGCTAGACTAATGATGTCTCACCTGAGGAGACCCAGAGACGTTTGTAATGGGACTGGGGTCACACCTGTGTACCTGTAGGAAGCCTAACTCAGGGAGACTTGGACCGAGAGAAGCAAATTCCAAGGGTTACACACAGGCTTGTGCAACAAAGGCTATTTTTATTGCTGTTACTGTTGTCTAAAAACATGGGTGTGTACTTCTATTTCCATAATTTGATTTTCTGCAGTAAATAACATTACTTATAAAGTCAAAAATTAAAATGAAATACATATCATGTATATACACAGATTTGCCATATATATGGATAGATAGATACAGCAATAGATATGAAGATGAAAGAGGTAGCTGCAGTGGGTGAAAGAAACTGCAATCACACATAAAACTTTTTTTTTTAAGAACATTAACCCTGTATAAAAAGCTCTAAAACAAGTGACAATGACCTACAGACTGAAAACTTAACTAGAAATTTAACTTCCCCACAAAATATTATTGAAAAGAACACTGTATCCAGGTATGATTCCTTTCCAGAATCAGATCCCAGAGACTTTTAAGGCTCTCTTGGTTTGGTTCTATAAAGGGGTTCCCCAGGAAAAAGAGAAAATAAAATTTGAAAGCAGTTAGTACACTAACTTTCTCTTGTAAATGCCCTGCAAATCCTGGAGGGTGAAGTTCAGACCGTAACTGGTTTTTAAAACAAACAAAGAGGGGGAGGATAAAACAAGTCTAGACTTGTGTTTTCCCACAGCACTTAACAGATGTAGCTTCATGATCCCACCCAGCCAACTGGAGGAAAAGCGGAATATTCCCAGATCACCTGTGAGCAGCAGTACAGCTTAAGGTCTGGTAAAGCCTTAGGAACCCAGTGCCTAGCTGCCACATGAGTTATGTCAGCACATTTTGACTCTTGATGTGTTTAAAGATGGCATTTACCCATGAGGCAGGAGTTTTAACCAGTTAAAATAGAGACCTTTTAATCTGTTATCGACAATGCACATTTGTCCAATATTAGTATTTGCGGGCTAAACAGTGTCCCAGGCATTCAAACAGACCGATGCTACAGTTGTCTGATTCTTGCTCTCATGGCTCTTCATTTCTCACTACTTCCAACAGTTCATCTCTGGCAACCTTCCCACAGTGAGGCATGGAAAGAAGAATGCATGTTCTGTGTTTCTTTTTCTCCTTTGCCCATCTTCTAGCTCTGTTCTGCTTCTGTCTCACAGAGTCTGAACAGAGGAGAAGAAAGGAATTGAGGGTTCACTGTGCTTCTCTCATAGTCTCCCCGTTGCTGCTGCCCTCTCTCCCTGAATTCTTGTGAAACAGTAGCTTCAGGGTCATAGTTCCACATACAGGACACAAACAAAAAAGGTCAAATGTTTTCATGATTATTCTTCAAAGGAAGGGAGTTTGAGGAAGGCATCTAACAATGTGGTGCTCCGCAATCACTGAGCCATACGTAACCAATCCAATCCAGAGAGTCTGAGCTGGGTCTTTTCTTTAGACATGCAGTCCCACATAAGGAAGAATGATTTTCAAAATCCAGGAAGTGGGTGGAAGGAAAGGCTTTTAAGAATCCCAAGTATTGGCATTTTGGGTTTGAAGTTTGAGTATCTCTGCACATATAAAGCTATGTGAATTTCTCCCTGGCACATTTTTCAAAGTGGGCTTCTGTGCTCTGAGATGAAGATGCAGGGACCAAGGAAGACCCTTAGCTTGGTTCTCCACCTCTAATCAGTGTAGCCAAACCACTGGCGCAGATGTACCAGCTACAGCTTTTACTTAACATGAAGGTGACCTGAATGATCGGAAACAGTGGAAAGTTTTAGTCTTGAGGGTGTTTTCTCTGAGTCCAAGTTATTGTTTATATTTCCATGAAGAAAGAGTTACCAGAGTTATTAGTTATACAACCTGATTCATGGAAACTATGCAAATGTCCTTAGATATGATTCTTACCTGACCTGGCTGTTTGTTTACACCAGCTTTTTTCAACTCCTTTAGAGACAAAACGTTCTGGGGCAGGGTAATCACAGCAGAATTTGGTGGTGGTGGTATTGTGTGTAAAAAGCACACTTAAGTGCTAATCTAAACTAGATTTAAATGTAAATCATGCAAAGGAAAAGACTAGCAGGCCAGTATAAGAGCTAGTGGGCTATCACAGGCCCCTCAGCCCCCAAGATAGTAAATACAAATGAAAATGGTCTGGATTATTTCATAGCATTAGAACATGTTTCCTTGCTAATAGGAATAATTTTGAAGATGAATGTTTTAGATTAGGAATAGTTTTTTAAATGTTTATATTTAAAATGCCTGTCTTTCTTTTTGATTTACATCAAGAGAAATTATTTTTGTGATTCAAATATTTAGTGTTAATGAATAGAAGATATCAACATATAATTTTATGTCTCCTTAAGAACAGTTTCTTACAGAAATAATGTAAATTAAAGGGACTGTGTTAAACATACTCCATATGTCCACCCTCTCTATTAGGGGCCATTTTAATGAAGCTTCTTTTCACATGGAAAAACAAAAAGTAAAGCAGAGTGAATCTGAAGACTAAAGTTAACAATAAAAGGAACAGCATCCCTCATTATAGTGGCAGTCTGAAAGGTCAGCAGCTTGGTAATATGTACTTTGCATAATACGTAAATAACTTGATTTATTGTCTGTGAGAGGCAATAGTATTAAAGGTGAATTTGAAACCCAAGGCTGTAAGTCTCCTTAAAATGTAGCCTTTTCTTAAAAAGTAATCATCTGTCCTACTAAATCTGGATCACTCCCCTTTACAACAACAAAAGAACACGTGGCAGCCTCCCTGTCACACTCTCACCTTTTTCCTTTCACCATGATTTTTGAATAGAATCGTACAGATTTCTACTTCCTTGTTCCATATTAGTCTCACCTCTGGAATCCACATTCATTTAGCCTCAGAAAGCAGCTCCCATGTCTAGATTCCAGGTGTGTGACTGGGGTGTGAAGAATCTGGAGCCATCGCTGAGCCCCAGGCACAGCTGGAGCCCATGGTAGAGACACTCTGCAGACCTCCTTCGAGGGATCTGCGAGTGAATTTTTTATTTTTAATTTGGACTTCCATGTGCTAGGTGTCCCGGTCTCTAAAATGTGTATGTCACAAATCAAGGAGTTAACTGTTCTGCTAAGTTTCTCTGGAGCACGTTTACATATTAAATAACAAGCGAATCGCTATTCAGGGAAAGGACCAAGTGAGTCAACCCTCTAATGAGCTGTAGGATCATTTCATCTAATTCCTCCAATTACTCCCCATCCAAAAATTAATTTTAAGTCATGAGGGTAATATAAGAAAATAAAATATTATTTATAGGTTCCCAAATCTATAATAGCATTAAAAATTATCTTTGCACTTATTCTAACATACCACAAATAGACTAAAAAGTCTATTAAATAGAAGGCAACTGGTAGCTGGGGGTAGTTGGAATATTAGAGTGATGAAGCATCTCTTTTTGCTTTCTTATCTGCCCAACTCTAGTATAAATGCATGTTCATTTTTGTTAACTTTTATCTTTCTCCTCTCCTTTTCTTGCTTACCTTTCTCACTGGTGAAGGATCTTTAGCATCTGTTAGCTCCTTGGCATTCAAACCTGTAAGTTTCTAATCATCAGCTTTGCTGTGGTTAGACAAGGCTGGCTTTTTGTCCGCCTCCCTGTTGCAGAACTGTATTCTGTCCTGACTTCCTCCCCCTGCTCAACACAGCTCTATTCACTTCTGAAGTAGTCTTACTTCATCTTTGATTTTGAATGTTTTCTTTCTCTGCCCAAAATAAAATGATTGCGAAGCGAAATCCTGTCCTCATTTTCCAGAGAACTCCCTAAAAAAACGCCCTTCCCTTCCTTCATATCCCTGCTACCAAGTAAATAGTTCTGCGTTCCTCTTGAGCATTGTCTTCTGTAACCCCTCTCTTCATGGCGATACCATCTCCAAGCTTCTTTCCTTAAATAGTCATTATATCATAAGGTAAATCCTTTTTATCTTAGTTTCCTTCTCTTTTATTCTTTCAATTCTTTCCTAAAAACTTAGTGTGAACTTCTGCCCACCCTCTCCACCTCCAGTAAAAGCTTCTTGTGCTTCTTACCAATCTGTCTTCTGTATGTAGATTGATCCACCAATTTGGGATCTTGATTGAAGTAGTAACATTTCATCCAGGAATTATGGAAACTTTAAAGGGTCACAGAAGGGTCTAACATATTCCAAACTTAGCTACTCACAAGGCAACTACACTGCCTATATTCTTTGTCACCATCTTCTTCATGAGCTGTCATTCAAGCAATCACTTCACCAAGTAATGTGCATTAAGCTCTCTCAAGATTTATTTTTTGTAAACCTTCCACAGTTGTCAGAATATAACCAAGAATACACATAAAATGATGGCAGAGAAAAATGTTAATGCAAAAACCAGAAAACATATTCTCTGTCCCCTTAAAGACATTAGTAAGGCATTGACTGGACTATATGACATAAACAGTTACCCTAATACCTGCTAATAATACACGATGTAATACTATAATATTAGCCAATTAGCCACAGATACTGTAAATGGTTTTAGTTTCCATGCCAGTTAAGCCACTTACTGAGAGATAAGATAGTTACTCTTATATAGCTGTGATAATAATGTTCATGCCATAGAACTATTTACAGAGTTAAAGATAATATTTGAAAAACATATGGGGCATGTTCAAAAGGAAATAATAAGACCCTAATTGGTAAGATAGAATGGTACCTTTGGATTCCATGCCTCTGATGTGTTTAATATAACCCATTGACACAGAGCTCCTGCAGGCCATGTTGTGTTGTTTCTTTTTCGTATAAGGGAACATAGCAAGGGACAGAGGCTTATGTCCATTTATATATATTGTCTTCTGTAACCCCTCTCTTCACGGCAATACCATCTCCAAGCCTCTTTCCTTAAATCTTCATTAATCGTCGCCTTCATTGTGGTCAAACAAGGCTGGCTTCCTGTCCCTATATGTATAAAACTGAACCTAATTAAAAATGTGATTCTTGGGGGGAAAAAATCATGTTCTAAAGAGCCTGATGGAAAATATGATTTGACATGTGAGAAAAATATGACCCCTGTCAGAAAAGATGAATTGAAGGGAAAGCTGAAAGAGGGAATAACTCTTAATTAAATCTCTTTCTTATTCTACTTTGTTTATCCTTTTTCTTTACCTTTCATTTTCTCTCTTTAGAGGGGGAATTTATATTCATGTACAAGGAAACATTCTGCCTCAATAGGAAAGGACGATTGCTCTGCTATAAGCTGGTTAGTAGAAAGAATATCTAAAACATTTTTGGTAAGGTCCCATGCACAACAATTTTATTTAGAAGTTATGTTATCTACTATTCTGGGGTTGCAAAAATAAATCTCAGTCCAAAGCTATAATTGCTGGTACCTACATCATATAGGGTCTCAAACATTGCTTCCCAAAATTTCCATCCAGAAAGTGTGAAAAAGCTTAGTAGTGTGCCAATACCTTGGGTCTCATCATTTTGGGAAGAGAAAGCTACCAGTGGATCTTGAGTCCCATGCTTGATCATAAATGAAAGCCCAATTATATACAGCATGATTGAGCAGGCTACCATCTTGAATTCCTCTGTGGACTGATTTACATTGCCAGGCCTTTTTTTTTTTTTTTTTCCTTATGTTGTGTGTTATTGTGCTTGGCAGGAGATTTTTATGTTGCATGTGCTTTGAAGACTTCACAAATACCATAGAATATGTAATGCATTTACAAAACTACCAACAATAAAAGCTGGCATAAGCTTTAAGAAATGTGATTCCCAAGACTTTTCTATTTCTAATCATATGCAGAACAAACTGGTTTACTTAGCTTCCTTGGCATATGGGATGGAAATTCTCTAACAGTCCCTATGTAGCATTTTAAATTGGCTGTCCATTTTAAAGGGTAATAGCCCTTTTGCAGTAGAATTAAATGAATTAAATTGTTAGACTTGAGGATTCTAGGAATTCATGTATTTTCATATTCAGAGTTGCATCCCGAAGTGCTGATTTAAGCAAATATTTATTCCGCACCTACTGTGTGTTGGCAACTTTTCTGGTCATCAGGGAAATAATGACAGCTCCTGCAGTAGTGGTGCGTACAGCCTTTGGGGGAGCTAGCGACAAGCAAATGAGCAATCACAGTTAGTATTAGAATAGCAGACCAACGCGCCATGGGGTCCTGTGGGAAGAAACACTCAATAACCCACACTTAGAAGAAACTGACGATTTTAGGGGTGGTTTGAAATTAGGTGGAAACAGTGATAGAAGAAAATGTGCCAAGCAAAGGAGAGAACGTATGGAGAAACAAGCCAATAATTTGCTTCTCTCCAAAATAAAAATATACTTTAGACAAATATTTGCTTTCAATATAAACAGTTAACTATGTACAAGCATCTATACAGGTAGCATGATCAGCTCATTCCCAAGTTTATTAAATTAAATTAAAAGTTTATTAATATTAGAAACACATATCAACCAATAAATTATTGACTCTAGAGACTATATTTTAACATTTAAGACTATAACTTATCATTAAAATTGGTAACACAGTATAAATATTATAGCCGCATAGTAGGTTGATGGTGGTTGAATATTTAATGGGGAAAAGTGGAGAAAAGTTATATACTCTGTAGGAAAAAAAAAAAGACTAGTTTCTTCATTCCAACTTTAGCAATTTCTGTTTTGATACCCTACAGACATGCTCCTCAGAAAGTTTTGAAGAAAGCCTACTTGCTAGAAATTCACATGAGGCAAAATAACATGTGAGTTATTAAAAGGCCTTTCAGCAAAACTGGGATTAATTTCCATATCCCTCAGGAGCCCATCTGTACTCCCTTGTCACACAGGTGGAGTTTTAGAGGGTGGGTTAAAAATTAAGATACCACAAAAATTAAAAATAACTGAGCTATACTCAAATCACCTAGAGTTGTCTAGTGTATTTTTTTTTTAATTCAAAACAGGAAAAAAGAACAGGTATTTCCAAATTAGAAAATATATACACTTACTGACTTCCCTGGTGGCTCAGATGGTAAAGCATCTGTCAACAATGCAGGAGACCTGGGTTCAGTCCCTGGGTGGGGAAGATCTCCTGGAGAAGGAAATGGCAACCCACTCCAGTATTCTTGCCTGGAAAACCCCATGGACGGAGGAGCCTGGTAGGCTACAGTCCATGGGGTCACGAAGAGTCAGACACGACTGAGCAACTTCATATACAAACTTCATATATACAACTACTGTCAGAGACACCCAGCGGAACACAATAGACAGTGCATTCAAATACCCTGATGTCCAGTGGCCTCCACGATTCTTTTTGCATGATCTCTCACACCCCTGCCTGGGCTACCTCTTCGACTTCATTGCCCACCCCTTCTCCTCGTCCACCTTCTCTGGCTCAGTGACCTCCTTGCTGTGCAAACGTGCCAAGCTGGCCCTTCTTCAGGATTTCTACATGACCTTTCTCCCTGTCATGTGCTTCTTCCACCCTCAAATCAATGGGCTTTTTCTTCTTTGAACCCTTTGATCAAGCGGCATCTTAGAAGAAGCCTTCCCTGGGCACCCGGTATAAAGAGCAGCCTCCACCCCTTGCCTTGCTGCCCTGTACCTCCTATCCTCCTCCTCACTCTGTTTTGTTTTCCATCATCACCCTTATTGCCTGAAAGGCTGTGCGCTTATCTACCCTCTGTCTCTCCAAGCCCAGAACAAGCTTTGCAAGAACAGGGATTTTGCCTGTAATGTTTATTGCTCTGTTTCCCTGATCCTACAACACAACCTGGCGTGGACACATCGTAGGTATTCAGTAAATGGTTGTTCGTTGGATGAAAAAGCGCTAACTGTTTTGAAGCAGGAGATACCTTTCCATATAAGTGTGTGTGTGTTCATGGGATGTGTGTGTGTGTGTGTGTGTGTATAACACATAGTATGACCTTACGCAGTCTGCAGTCCTATACATAAATGAAAGATGCTGTAGAAGTGATTAAATGGAAGGACCAAAAGGCAGACTCCTTTCTTTTGTTTCTCAACTAAATGTATGATTGTTTAGGAGCTTTTTGTTTATCTTTACATACCAGACATTCTCTAATAAATATTAACAAATAACATGCTGGTTATAACATTATAGTCTGAACATTTCCCATTCCAACTATTTCTACTAAATAAAGCACGTCCAAAGGCTTTGTATTATTATGCTTAAAGGCTGCCTTTATGTACAGTATCAGTGTATGGTAGGCATTGGAAAGCCACAGACTATGAGCCAGTTAACCTATATTATTATAGTATTATAACAGTCATCCTATATTTATTGACTATCTCGTTATGAGGGGAAGAAACATATTTAGTTATCTTACTCCAGGGTTGCTCTGTAGGGAGACAATTTCTATCCTATTTCTGTACTCACAGTAGAACCTGTTATGTTCTCGATTTCCCTTTATTTCACGTACCAAAAGTTTATATTTTCTGTGTTGTTGACTTTGAAAAGTTCCTCCCATTCAATTTTGAATTTTCCCAGTTGGGATCACCGTTGAACATTCCAAACCTAACTAGTAGCTTTTATAGTCTCATCAGGCTAAAGGATATCCATAGTAAACTCAAATAGAAAAACGAATTATTTTGCTCTCTAAGAAATTAAAGAGCCATCTCCACCTCAGCTGATGAACTACTGTGGACCTAATAATGTCTGTTAGGGACTGAAATCTTCGTTTTGTGGAATTTGAATGAGCATGTTGCATTGCTACCCAATCCCATGCCTGAAAGTGTAAGAATATTTCTGGGACATCAGGGATGTTAGCCCAAATGGAGAGCAGAAGGGCAGAGTGCAATGCTTTGGCTACTGGAGAGAAATGAGTAGAGGAAAAATGTCTTGTCATAGAATTTGCTGCTGTTTGTTTTCCTTTACACTTCTAGTAATATCTGTTTATGATCAAATATAAAGAAATACCTTAGACTGCCATCTTGTGTGGGAATTAAAACAACTGAGCATTGAAGTAGTATAAATAAACCTTGAGCATTTTCTGTCTGTTCATTTCTGGCCAGTGAAACCTGGTTAATATGTTTAGTCATTTTGATTCTAAAGGTGGCTACCCCCTCCTCTTACTCTGTTCTCTGAACTGCTTGCAGTGTGTTTTCTTCCTAAGCATGGACAAATTATTATTTTTTTTTTATTATCAAACCAGTAGTAAGAGTCCTTATAATTGTGCATGTTCAAATGGAATTCTAATTCAATTTTAGCCTATCTTCCCCCATTCTGGAATATACTTCAAGAGTGGGACATGGAATTTCTTTCCAATTTTACAGAGTTCCAATCATGCAGTTCTCTTTTGCAAAATTTTCTCACTGACTTTGTCTAACAAATGTCAAGATTTCCTTCAAGACTTTCTGTGACTTTGCTGTTCGTTTGGCTTCTAGTTTTGAATCTGGATTTTTTGAAGTGGCCCTTTCTCTTTGGTTGTTTGTGGTGTACACGTGCACGCTTTTTAATTATGATGTATAATTAGTTTCCATTGTCTGTGTGTGTGTCAGGGTCTCCCTTGTTTTAAAGATGAAACCTCTCTCTCACTATGCCACAACCTCCATCAGGATTCTGAGAGACCGAAGCTGCCGTCCAGGGCTCTTCAAATGGAAAGGTTTGCTATGGTTTCATCTAACCCCCTAGTCTCCACAGAGTATAATATTGTCATTGTTCCTCCAGGAACAAGGCTGCTCCAGGAAGGAGCAGCCTCCACTAAGGTTTCCAGGTTTCCCATGTTATGGCAAAACCAGCAGAGAAACCTTGCAGTCAAGGGAGCAGAATAAAATTTACAAGCAGTTTGTTTGGGCAAAGGAGCCAGCTGCACACAGAGGGCTTGCTATTTAATTCAGAACAAAATCATAGCTGTCCTTATAATTACGTGACAAATCATCATTTCCGGATGCATTACCAAGTGCCTGCAGAGGCAATCCTGGATTTAATTCCCCCCTACCTCCAGAACTGGGAATGAGGGAAGTGATGGCTAAAAAGGGTCGTAGGGTTATACTCAGGAAGAAGAGGTGAGTCTGAGGAGGGCTGGCCAGATGAAGCCCAGTTAATTCAATGTGCTGTTGTTTCACACCATGTGAAATCCACAAGCCTCCAGAAAACATCCTTCCCTTTCACTGAAAAGTGCAAATAACCCCAGGGCAACTTCTCAATGTCCAGGAAGCTGTACACACATAACTGCCACAGAACTGACTGGCTGGCCACGATCTCCCAGGATCCTCAGAAGGATCCAGAAACAGGCTGCTTAAAGTCACAAATAGGAGGGCAACGTGACACTCTTACTGCCCGGATGAGAGCGATATGCCTTTTTTTAAGGTGAGTGTGATTGTTTTCATGACCCACACAATTTCCTTGGCTTCCCTTAACTGTGGCACAGCTGAGAGAAGGAGATGTTCCCATCTAGGTGGGGTCAGAGGACTTGGTGAGCAGGGCATCTAAAACCACAGCCATTTTTCTGCCAAGGCTGCATCACTTGCCTCGCAAGCACTGACCCCCTTGGCTGACCATGGGAGCCTTCACTGCCCTGCGGTCTCTGACTGTAACCTCTGTGTGCAGCCGGGTGGTGTCCTGAGAGATGTTACTGATCGGGAAGCTGTTGGGCTGTTTGCCATTCCAGGAACGGTGTGGTTTAGCTCAATTAAATCTTAACATGTTATTTGACCTTATTTTTTTTAAACTGAGACTATGTCCTTTATGTACATAGAAGGATTCAGAAGCATGAAGGGGTGTGGTCTTATTGGCATTATTATTTGTATTGTTAATATTGATTCTTGATCACGTATTACCTTCTTCTCTCTCTTGGCAAATCATCTTATGTTAGTGGCTTCTTTGTGTTTATTTAGTTACTTTTTAAGCTTCTTTTTTGGATGAAAGAGTCTTTAAATTCTATAGTGCTTTACAATTTTCTAAAGTTTCACAAACATGATGTCATATAATCCCATAGTAACCCCCCTTTTTTTATCCTCTACCCTCTATTGCCCTTCCCCCTTCTATCTTGATTTCCCCAGAAAGTAAACAAGGACAGAAAGAAGAGACTCTCAGAACTACAAGGGACTCGGGTAAACAGTTGGCTCACTCTTGTCCTTCCTCACCCTCACCCCATTTTACAAGTGAAACATCTGAGTGCCCAGGGGCCTGACATGGCTGGTCCTAAAGCTCAATCAACAGCAGGTTGGAGGCAGACAGAACTTAGACCTGGATCTTCCTGTTAACACCACTGTCCTCTTCAGCTCTCTCTCTTTCAGTCCCTTCATGTTCAAAATGGTTGTATACGTAAAGGCTTATTTGTGGGGGTTTTGTGTGCTGAGGTTTAGACTAGAATGACTGCCGGTAGAGATTCTGCTCAGTCTGGGAGGAGGAAACCTGGAAGAGGAGGTGGGGATTCATCTGGGCCTCTCTGAATTTACTAGGTGCTCAGAAAGAAGGAGTCAGAGTTCACGCTGCTGGCCCTGAGTCCTCTGGCAAGATCACAGAACAGATGCTGGGGACCTTGCTTAGCCATGCCATGACGACAGGGCTACACTTGGGTCCTCGGGATGCCCTGAGTCGATGAGACGGGGTTGAAGCCTGTCTGTGCTCTTGACTTTCATTAGAGTCTCTTCTGTGCCAGATGCAATGTAAAGAAAGGTTTGTTGTGATTCCTGAGTTGGCACTGTACTTTATTTTTAAATGGAAAACATAGCTTCAGATCTAAAGCCTGCTCTCCAAAGCGGTTTTTTTTTTTTAGATCCTTTTGATTTTATTTTTTTATTGGAGTATAGTTGCTTGACAGTGTTATGTTCGTTTCTGCTGTATAGCATCTCCGAAGCTTTTATAGCCCGAACCTATGTGTGCACACACTTTTTCTTTCCTCTGCCCCAGCACACCCCAGGATAAGAAAAATCAGAAGGGTCTGGCAGAGAGAGAGCTCTCAGGACATGCTCTTCCATAAGCGTTTTGCAATTTCCAGCGGGAGCTGCCGCAGTACGATGGGATGTGTGGTTGGAAAAGCAGTTTGTTCTCTGCTAATGATGGCTGTGGATTCTGAAATGAAGCACAGCAGGTGGGACAGTGGTACTCAATTTTCAAAATCCGTGCCCTAAAACGTGTTTGCTTAAACCTTGCCTCCACCACCCTTTCGGGGCCTCCACATCCATCAAAACCAGACCTCAGGAAAGGAATCCAAGGCTTCTATTTCTCACCGATGCTTTCACAATCACCACTATGACTCAAAGGTTGTCTGGAAAGCTCAGTAACCAAAAGTTTGCTCCTTCTCCCCAGAGCAACAAATTAAATCACTTCCAGTTCTTGGGCTGGGGGTGGGAACCAGCTTTGCCAAGGTATCAACAATACCTTTGAAGGGAACATGAGATCCCTATAGCCATAACTAACAGCATTATGTCATAAGGAATTCATTTTCTCGAAATGATACATGGGCCATGTGCTAATGTTCTTGTCTGTTTCTGAGTGAGAAAAGAGGAATTTGCATTTTCTGCACATTGGGAGATTTTAACCTTTGGGTGTTTAGTGTGTACAACATTCTTAGATTGACTCTTTATATAATCTGGGCTTCCTGGGCAATGAGCACTAGCCACCCCCCACCCCCAAGGAGAACATGTGCATGATGTGGGCTTATTGTAGTATTAACAAGATCTTTGGAAAATTATAAGGCAAAAGGTGGCCTTTCAAGCAGCTGATTGACCATTTATATGTTCTTCTTTACCAATATGTTCAATGTGTGTGCTGTGTGTTAAGTTGCTTCAGTCATGTCTGACTCTTTGTGAGCCCATGGACTATAGCCCACCAGGCTCCTCTGTCCATGGAATTCTTCAGGTAAGAATCCTGGAGTCAGTTGCCATGCCCTCCTCCAAGGGATCTTCCCCACCAAAGGATCAAACACACGTCTCCTGTGCCTTCTGCACTGACAGGCATGTTCTTTACCACTAGTACCACCTAGGTATCCCCAATATGTTCAGTACCCTTTTTTTCCCCTCCTATTTGTCAGTGATCACATAAGTGTAGACAGAAGGGGTAATGAGCTTTGAGCTGTTATTGAGCCCTTCCTTAGGTGGTGTATGAGGGTTGTTGTGTTATTTTAATGCTGGTGCTGAATGTATATTTCCTTTATTTTGTGAGTGTTGTTTTCTTCAAGAAGAAAGTATTCAGCACAGCGTTAGGGTCCCTGAGTAGGAGGAACCCTCCAAGAGTCATGTCTTCAGGGGGAGATGCAGATGGCACAGTTTGTGAATTCAACAGACTTTAGCAAGAAGCATCAGGGTCTTTAAAGCCAATGCATTATCTCGCCATGTAATTCAATCACCTGTTATTTTATTGCTCTGTTTGATTTGATTAAAACCTCAGCAACAAATCATTTGTATTATAAATTATACAACTTCCTATTTTTATTCCCATCACTTTTGATCCCTTTCGGCATGTCTCACTGGATAATTCAATTACAAGCTGTTTTAGAAAAATTGCAATTTAATCAATACGAGAAAGGACACATTTCTAAAGAAGACCAAATGACATAAAATACCATGAAAGTCTCTACTTTGAAAAGTGTGTTTGGTGATGTTTGAGGCTTGATTCTTTGGCATGCTGTGGTATCATCTTCGGTAGGTAGATGATACCCACCAGTTCCTCATTTTAAGAAGTGATGAATAAGGACATGATTAAAATGAACACAGTCCTGCTCACTGGTAGCCAGAGAAGCTTGCTGAGAACCCCGGAGGCAATAAATGAAGCACCTGAACTGAAGAAGGGTGGAAGAGATGGATCATGAAATCATGATCCATGATGGATGGATTGTGATTCATAGCAGGAGAGCTTGTTCTTATATAAGAAGCAGCAGTTTTTTGGCCTGTAGTGTGTTTACTGTGCTAGCAAGTGTTTTTGTTTTTGTCATACTCTACTTCAGTGCTCCCAGGCTTTAGCATGTATCAGAATCACCTGGGGGGCTTGGTAGAACCCGCTCACTGGGGCGCACATTCAGAAATCTGGATTCCTGCAAGTCTGGCATGTGGCTGGTGGAGCTTCCCGTTTATTTTCTGGCCGCTGGTCCATCCAGCATGAGTTGAGTAGCACCACTCTATTAGAGATGAATTTTAACAAGTCTTCCATGTTTCTGTTACCCTCCCTCATTTCAGCTGTGGCAGAAAATGCTTCTGTAGGAAGTCAACAATACGAGCTTAACGCAAACCTAGGCTGAACCTTTTGGTCTTCTTTTCCACGTTAACTTGTGTTTCTTTGTCTATGCCATCTTTCCCACCGTGACAATTATTCATCTTTGATCCAAACTGGCTGGCTCCGTGAGCTTGTAACTAGCTTTTCCCGTCAAATGTGTAGAGCATCTTTTTTTTCAGGGAGGTCAGGGTAGTCTAGGACATACAGTGTTGTTTTCCTGCCAGCACACAGAAGGGAGGAAATCCATTCAACACCCTCGAAAAGTTTTGTAGGAATCCGCAATGTTCCCCGCTTTGATCTGAAGCGAGATGAGGCTGCCATTTGTCATGTATTTTACTTTAGACAGCTACTTCCAGATTTGTCGGATCAAAATATCTTATAAATGACTCAAATGTTATAACAAATGGTTCAAACCTCATGGCATTTGTGGAAAACAATTTAATGGGGTCCCTGAGCAGCTACAGGATAAAGAAATTTGAGTTATGAACTCTACCAGCATTTTGATGTGGGGTTTGCATTCCGGTGTGTCTCTGTGTGTGCAGAGGAGTATTTCTCTCTCTGTAGGAGAACTTATGTCTGGTTTCTTCTGGGACAAGGTCAGAAACAAACAGCCTGCACTTTCTGTAGTAGAGCAGGGATTCATTTCTCATATGTGTGAATCTATTTACATAGAGATTTAGATATTCCTATAGAATTACAAAAATGTCACCAGCCTTAAAGTACATCAAGTTTAGTGTCATTATTTTCCAGAAGAGAAAAATCCCGTGCTCTTTTTATGACCATATATTTTTGAAGTGCTGTTTCCAAGTTTAGAAGGTTTTGAAAATTAACTTCAAGGTAGGTGGCTATGAAAAGGAAGTTGTTACTTCACCGTGTTTGTAATTTTGATTCTCTCTCTCCAGCATAATGGAGAAGGCAATGGCAACCCACTCCAGTATTCTTGCCTGGAGAATCCTGTGGACAGAGGAGCCTGGTGGGCTGCTGTCCATGGGGTTGCACAGAGTCGGACACGACTGAGCGGCTTAGCATGCATGCATGCATTGGAGAAGGAAATGGCAACTCACTCCAGTGTTCTTGCCTGGAGAATCCCAGGGACAGAGGAGCCTGATGAGCTGCTGTCTCTGTGGTCACACAGAGTCGGACATGACTGAAGCGAGTTAGCAGCAGCAGCAGCTCTAGCACAAATAAGTTTTAGCTTGAATTAAGGGGCTTCCCTCGGGTCTCAGACAGTAAGGAGTCTGCCTGCAATGCCAGAGATCTGGGTTTGATCCCTGCTTTGGGAAGATCCCCTGGAGAAGGGAATAGCTACTCACTCCAGTATTCCGGCCTGGAGAATTCCGTGGACAGAGGAACCTGGAGGGCTACCATCTATGGGGTCCCAGAGAGTTGGACAGAACTGAGTAAGAGAACGGAATGGGCAGAGAGGTGGCCTACCTAGCTGTACTGCCTTTCTGTTGCGAGGCTGGTAGAGCTTCGAAAGCAAGAAATTGGGTCCCCTTCACCTACTGGTGAAAGTGTCATAGAGCATCCAGCCATGTATTGCCTAGACTAGGTACTTATGCTTGTCATTGAGTTTAACATGAAATTGATCAATATTTTTTTCATATCAGTATTCATGAGCTAAGATCATGAGACATTGTTGTTGCTTAGTCACTAACTCATGTCTGGCTCTTTTGCAACCATGTGGACTGTAGCCCTCCAGGCTCCTCTGTCCATGGAATTTCCCAGGCAAGAAGACTGGAATGGGTTGCCATTTCCTTCTCCAGAGAATCTTCCCAATCCAGGGATTGAACCCATGTCTCTTGCATTGCCAGACAAATTCTTTACCACTGTGTCACCTAGGAAGCCCTCATGAGACATTAGGATTGTTCAAATTCTAATGAATATCAAGCAAATGCTATACACTGAACTACCTGTGGTATCCTGCTTGCCAGCATATGAGGGTTTTCTAAGGTGATCAAACTCACAACAACAACATCGTAATATAAGGTGTTGTTATTTAAGTCCTTATGTGCCAGGCACTGTACTTAGCCCTTGGCATGATCTATTCTCTCAGTTGTCACAACTGCCCTACAAATACAATAGGCATTGCTACTATAATTACATATGTTGTTAATGCTATCATTATCCTCATTCTGTAAATGAAGAACTGCAGCTTAGGGAGGTCAAGTAACTTGCCCAAGTTCACGCAGCTAATAAGAAGTAAAGCCAATATCAAAAACGAGGTCTTCATATCACTCCAACATGTCCTATTTTCACTAAATTCTGCTGCTTTCCAAGGGAGGAGGAAGGATTATATTCTTATGAATAAAGAGTGGAGTGCAGATTGGAGCTGAATGGGCAAGTGGTTCTTTCCTTCTTGTCTCCTTGCCTTTGCTGCCGAGTTGACTGACAAAGAAAATGCTCACATTCTTGATTTTTACTGGACTTGTTATGAAAAGTCACACATTCTTTTTACTAGCCACAGTAAATGTTCCCCCCCCACACACACAGGAGAAAATAAGAAGGACTGGGGAGGAGTGGGTGGTTGGAACCAATTGGAGGGGAAATCCAACTTGCCCAAACTTGCTGAAACACATGTGTCCCAGGCAAGAGTAATTGTTTAAGAATTCTTCATTCTAATAAATTCATATCCACAGGGGGGCAGTTTGAGATATGATTAGGTCACAGTGAAATGAGTTTGCTGGTCTCAGTATAATCCCTGTTGGCTGGTGGTTCAGGCACACAGTTGCAGCCCAGTTTTATCCATGTCTGCATTATTGTCTGCTTCTACTCAGGAGATGCTCAGAATTGAATTAACAAGGGGCTTCAGGTCAGCAGGAAGTGTGCAGAGGTAACCTCCAGTAGAAGGAATAGTGCCTTGTCAACAGAGCTGCATGTGGACAGGGCTCCTTGTCCCTCACCTCTCTGTCTGCAGATCCAACCTCTGGTCCCTCTCAAGCAGATCAACAGTGCACTCTTCAAGTTTCCAGACTCTCTGCCGAGGGAGGTTATCCGAGTCATAAATAAGGGTCATGCCAGTCATACCTGCTTCACAATTAGATTGATTTGGAAACATGAAATTTACTGAGAATACTTTGATGCTGAAATTGGTTATGTCGTGTCCCTTAGTGAATATTCTCCCCTTAAAAAGCATAAGTAAATCGATTAGGATACAGAATCTCCCAAGGAGTTGAAAATAATTGATCTCACCTAATCTTATCAAGGAAGTTCACAAAATTTCACAAATTAACTTTGAAAATGTAACATGAAATAAAGAAATTATATCACAGAATAGAACTCTGTCAAATGATGAAAAAACTCATTTTACCTTGTACTGGAAACTTGTAACTCTATCATGAGAACCTATCAGAATGAACTGATATACCTGTGATTATTTAATTATATGATTATTATAAAGTACTGGATAAATTACCCATTAAAGTCATCTTTAATCCAATTAAAATCATGACAGTTATAGCTGACTCAATTCGGTTTCCTAAATCATCTGTAAGAAATACTGTAGTGTATATTAAGTGCCCAGCAGTTATATCCTTTTGCACAGTATTTTAGAACCAGGGATGTTGAGGGCTAAAAGGAACTTCCTGTTCAGTTCGATTCCATTTTATACAGAAGAAATTGAGGTTCAGAGATCATGACTTGCCCAAGATTACACAGTGAATCAGTGACAAAGACCCAGTCCTTTATTTTTAGTTTAGTTTTGGTTCCATCAGATCAGTTATTGTTGTATTTTTCTTAGCTGTAACGTGTATGTTTCTGCACATGTGTACAGACACACACAGATAAAATGGCCACTGTCAGGCCAATCACATATCCCCAGTGTGAATCCAGGGCTTCGTGCGGTTCTCAATACTCTGCTACAGCTTCATCTCATTCCCTTTCAGCTGGGAAAATATATGAAATGAAAATTTATCAGTGACATCACTATAAGGATTATTTTCAATAAGCAAATATTTATGCAAACAGATATATATGCATGTATATATTTCATGTTACATTTTCGAAATCATTCCCAGACCTTGGTACTAAAACTCTTATTGATAGCCATTATTAATAAGCCTTCAGTTAGATCAGGGTCACTAACCTACAGGCCTCTCCAGCCAAACCCAGCCTCCCTCTTGTTTTTGCAAATATGGTTATTTGCAGCCATGCCCATTCATGGGAGTATTTTACTTGCTGCTTTTATGTCACAGTACTGGAGTTGAGTGGTTGGATAGATAAGATAAATTATTGAACCTTAGATGTTTACTCTATCCTTTTACAGAAAGAGTTGGCTGATCCTGCATTAGAGCATTCTCCCAACTCAAGAAATACACTGTCGTACTTTTTGTTTTGTTCTTTTGTTCTTAATCATTCAACTGCCCTGGACACCATTGTTTATAAGTCCATCATTTGGAAACTGTCTGGATTTATTGCTCTCCATGGATTGCCTCCTGTCCTCCTTAATACTTGTACTATCCCTTTTTCTCTCTCTGTTTTTAAACAGCTTTATACTTTATCCCCTAAACACTGGTATAGCACATTAAGAATGTTCTTATTTAGTAACTGACATAGATGCATAACTGTGTGCTGCATACAAAGAAAGCTGAATACTAATAGTAAGTTTAACACTATTTATGAAGCATGATAAAATATACATGCACATACACACGGAACTCCACACGGCACTTCTGCTGGGTCTGCTAAATAGGTATTTATCAAGCCCATTTTACAGATAAGAAGACTGAGGTCAAGCACCATTATTTAGGATTGCACAGCTCATCATCACAGTTAGCAGCAACATTGGGATTTGACACAAGTCTTTCATCTCCAGAGCCTGTGTGTTTAACTTTCCTCTGGTACTATGCTTAGAGTGAGATTGATATTAGGAGAATAAGAAAATCTTATTGTTAAATATTTCCTCTTTCCTTTCAAAGGGGTTCAAAGGATTGATTTTAAAAGATGTGAAAAGGAAAGATGTATTCTTTACTTGATCAGCTTTCATTCTGCCACGACTTAACTGAATTCAGTAAGTGAAACCACTTCCTGAATCCCACCGCTTACTATATCCTTCCCATCCTCCCAAGTGAAGATACTCACTGTGGAACAAAGTATAGCCTCTTGGTTCTTTTCCCCTAGGAGAAGAAAATATGACGAGTATAGAGACTGATGCTCCAGATTACCTCAATTCATATTCCAGATAACACTTAACTAGCTGCATGTCCTTGGGCAAGTTGTAAAACCTCTTTGAACTTCAATTTCCTTACTTTTAAAGTGGGACTTATGATAATATTGTGTGTATTAAATACACAATTGTGTGTTGTGTGTATTAAGTTATTGTGTGTATTGTGTGTATTAAATGCACCTAAATGTATTAAAGGTATACATGCAAAGCCCTTAGAATCCATCCTGGTATATAATGAGCCCTTAATGATACTAGTTAAATATTATAAGGGTGGTTGTGATAATGATGATTAAACTAAGAATGCTTATGAAGAATCACTATAGCATCTTACTAATTGTCCCCTTCCTGTTTAGTTTCTGAGGCTTCAGCATAAAGAGGGCATAAGTTAACTGAGGCGAGGGGAATTTCTTTATTCTCTCAAATTACCCCTCTGCATTCTGTATCCAGGTCTCAATCTCCCAGCATGGAATGATTTCGTTTGCCATCTACCCGGGTAGGCTATGTTGAATAGAAAAGAAGTAGTGAATAAATATTAAGCACTTCTGACATCTTCGCTGGAGGAAATGCCTTTGCTTCTTGGATTAGGTATTCCTTATTGACTTCCTGTGCTCACTGAAAGGACTTCCCTGGTGGCTCAGATGGTAAAGAATCTGCCTACAATGCAGGAGACAACCCCCAGTGGTTTGGGGAGAATAAACACAAACATGTCAATGTTTATGATATTGGCCAACTTACAAATCAGGAAATTATATTTTACTAATCTTAATTGGATTTCTGATGGGTTCTTCCTTGCTTGTCCTAAAGCAGAGGTCAACAACCTCTAGCAAACAGGCTGAGTTCAATTCCCAGAAATTCCCTCTGGTCTACTTCTAATTCACCAAAAGACTACTGAAATAACAGTTTGAAAATACATTACATTTGCATGGGGTGCTTCACAGTTTACAACTTGGCTTCCATGTGAATTATGCTGTTAGGCCCTTACAGCACCCCAGAGTTATGGAAGCTCTGAATTGGAGGGAGCTGCCTGTCCAGGGAGCTGTGGGTGGGGCTCCCCTTGGGTATCTGGCTGTTTTGTGCCCCAGGAACCTTACTTATGCTGTTGTTTCTGCCTCGATTGCCCTTCTCGCTCCCCCTGCTTTCTGATCTGTAAAGCTTCTCCGTGGGTTCAACTCAGACATTATTTCAGTTAGGAAAACTTCCCTGACAGCCTCCAAATCCTGCCCTCTTAGCTCATCACCCCTTCTTTGTGCTTTAATTATGCCCCGAAGACACCTAGGGCTCAAGTCCCTCACCATATTTCCATACTGAATCACCATTATGTCTTCATACATTTTCCCAAATAGCTCCCACCCCAGGCCTTATCATACATTTTCCCAAATAGCTCCCACCCCAGGCCTTACTGTGAGCAACTGTTACACAGAGAACTTACTTATTTTTCATTGATCTTTTCATTCCTAGCACATAACACAGCACCTGGTATACAGTAGGTGCTGAGTAAATGTGTAATGTTATAGAAAGAACCTGATTCCAAGTTCTGGGCTCTCCAGTCATCCCCAAGGCAAGATATAGGTGCCCCCTGCCTGCCCCCGGCATTTGTTGAACATCCACGGTGTGCCAGACTGTAAAGTGAAACCAGCTGAAACAATTCCTGACTGATGGCAAAAGACAGTCTCACTTACTTGGGGAGTCATAAATGAAACGGCTGAAGACTGCTTTCATGAAATGATATATCAAGTCCCAATTAAGTGCCCCGTATATTCAGTATACACATGGTAAGAGGGTGCAGGCCGCTCAGTCAACCAAGGAGGCTTGTTGTGATGAGAGGTTTCCCACTGGGCGGCTCATAAATTGATGCGGAGGCCCTGGAGGTAAACAGCCAGAGGGAAGGTAAATCATGGGGGAATGGAATTCAGTTCGTCCCATCGGATGGCAAGGGTAAGGAGGATTTTCAATTTCAGGGTGAATAATTGAATTTGATATTAGAATCGGGGTGCTTATATAAGTGTGCCTGGAGATAACCCTGGAGTCTCACCTGCTGAGCCCTCGTCGCGCTGTTCCTTTGGGATCAAGCAAGACTCGCAGTCCAGAATGACAAGCGGAGAGCTCTGTGGACTCTGCCACGGCACCCATCACTCAGCAGCCCATCGCTTTTCCCTTTCCACTCACACCCACAAGGTGTATACAGATGTCAAGGATTTTTGGTGTCACCATGCCTTCGCTAAAAATAAAATGTCCTCCACCTGGAATAAATTCTCCTTCCTCCCCACTTTGCATCTCTCCAGCTAACCCCTCCCTGTTTCTCTCAGCTCACACCAAGTCTCTGCCCAGCCTCGCCCCAACAAAGCTGGCAAGCCTTGATTTCTCGGTCCTTTTGTGCCCGTTTCCCTTTCGATCTTTCTCATCAGGCTTCTCAGCCCCGATCTCCCAGTCTGCCATCTCTGATCTCTCAGGCCCTCCCGGAGTTTTGTTGGCTCTCTTTCTTCCCTTTTCCTGTTCTCCAGCTTCCCTTGTATTTTTCCTGGGTCTCTGCCATGCCCATGTACTTATTACACCTGAGCCTCGGCTGTCTACCTGCCAGAGATCCAGCAAGTAACCCAGGCCCTGCCAGCTTCCCTAGGCAGTGCCCATGGAGCAGAATGGCAGAGTGAAACTGGCATGGAATTTGAAGGCAGAGCCATCTGGGCATTTGTTCAGGCTTTACCACTTACTAGGTATGTAACACAGGACTGCTAAACTCTCCCAACCTCAGGGAACTCATGGAAAATGGAAATAAGAGTATAAACACACACTTTGTAAGGTTGATGGTGGGTTAAGTGGGACATAAGATACTTGAAACGTAAGGACCTGAAAAATGGTAGCTTGGATTGAGACTCTCCCATACTTTATTTTCCTTGCAGATGTAACATATATCCATGTTCCTAAAGTCACTCCTTTTAGCAAACTATACATTTTAAAATAACTAACACCCACACGGTTGTATTTTGGGCTTTCCTAGTGGCTCAGATGGTAAAGAATCTGCCTGCAATGTGGGAGACCTGGGTTCGATCCTTGGGTTGGGAAGATCCCCTGGAGGAGGGCATGGCAACCCACTCCAGTATTCTTGCCTGGAGAATCCCCATGGACAGAGGAGCCTGGCGGGCTACAGTCCGTGGGGTTGCAAAGAGTCAGACATGACTAAGTGACTAAGCACGAAGCACAGTTGTATTTTATCCAAATAATGCCAGTGTTCTCCCTTGCACTGATCCAGAGTGGCTCCATGGAGCTTAACAAGTACCTTCTTGAGATAATCCATTTATAAGTTAGGAGCCACTCTCACCTCCATCTCAGGGTTCCTACCATCCCCTGATCACATCGAAACTCGAGAAGAGCAGAGCAGTGGAGCCCCAGTGAGGTCTGAAGACTCACCAGCAGTCTATTGTCTCTCCTTCTGGCATCTTCCCCCTCATTCTGATTGAATTAGTTGGTTTGACCTGCTGAACCTGGAGGGGTTCTGGTGTAGTTACTTGATTCCATCTTCGACTTGCAGAAGAACTGGAGGAGATTGGATCAGGGCTGAAACTCACAGCTACCTCTATGGAAAAAAAAGGTCGTCTACCGTTGCCCTCAAGAATGAATGAGTGTTTCTCCTGGTTATATAGTTTCTGTGCCTCAGAGGGGGCTGCGTTTCAGTGGTGGATAAGGTGACCCTTATGTATTGTTTATGCCAAGAAAGCACTTTGAGATGAAATGTGGTCCATTAATCTCAGATGTTGTGCGTGCCTCTCTGCCGTCTGAGTTTGGAGGTTTCGTTTAATCTGCTGAGGGAGGTTTGTTTTGTTTTTATAAATCTGTGATGAAATAAGAAGAATTCCACATTTACTGTGATTTATCTGTGGGTAGAAAAAAAGTGAAGCTGGAAATGTTTATCCTGAGGAGATTTGTGGAAAGTTCTGTGTGATGAGGTCGTTGAGAACGAAATGGGCAGGAAAGATGAGGAAGCGATAAGTGCCCTTTCGAATTTGTGAATTGAATCAAGTTTCAATTATGACAACAGTTAAACACAGTGATCTTTTTTTTTTTTTTCTGTATTTTCAGCACTAAAAGCAGCACAATGATTTCTTTTGCAGTGTCCAGTGATCTCTAAAAATTTATCCATTTTCACTTAATGCCTCCAGAATGAGCCAGAAGAGTTACACACAGCTTGCAACGTGCACTGAGATGGGCAGCGTCAGTGTGGCTACTGAGTGGGAGGGGCGGCATGGGGACCCTGCTGGGGAGGGGTCTGGCCCCACTGTACACGAGGAATCAATAAGCCAACGCCGGATGCTGCTAGATAGTCATTTACCCTTGACAAAACAAGCAATGATAATTGGATGATAATGTGGTAATTTACCTTTATACATTTTACCCTTGTTGGATTTTTTAGAGGTTATTGTTGTATCTGATACATTTTAGGGTGGAATCCCAGCTTTTGCCTGGGCAGGGACCAAAACCGTCAGAAGTCTCTTCTTTTTGCTACCGCTTTCTTCCAATAACAGGACCTTAGGAATTAGCACTTGCATTCTGTTTGTTTCTGAGAAGCCAGACAAGAGTTTTCCAGGTGCTTTTCTATTCTAGGGAGATCTGTGGGGCACTTAACCTACGTTAGACCTAAGAGGTCCAAGGTTCTTCAGAAGACAAAGAATTTCTAGATACTTTTCCTTGAGGATGTGTCAAGGGCAATGCAGACAAAAGCCGGATGTCTGCTTTAACAGCTTGATAAGTATCTCAGGATATTCTGCGGGAATCGGCCCTGCTTCTACAAAGTCCTGTATCCCCATTCAGCACGATATGGCTGAATATGTGTGTGCTATGTGTGACAGCGATGAAGACTTATCTTTGCCCTGAGGGCTAAACACTGTAACACCATTCAAACGATAGGCTTGATAGAAGTGACGATATGGAGAGATGATCTGCTTAAAAAAAAAAAAAAAAAAAAGACACATTAGAAATGTATAAGAATTAATAAATGTGGCTCTCTGTTTATCTGAGTTTTCTAAGTTCCAAAGGCATTTCTATGCGTGGCGTTAGAATCCCTTGTAAAAGTGAAGTAAATCATTCTGGAATTGACCATTTTTTTCATGTTGTTCTATTGAGACATCTTCCCAACTGAGTTTCTTATTGAATTGTATTTCTATAAGGGTATTGTAGGTTAGCAGCACATTTTTATGGTACACAAAAGATGTGCCTTCTGAATTTCCAATGCCTTGCATATTGTTCCCCACAGAAGAAACATCTCAGAAATGCTAAATAAATCAAAACAGGAACATTTGGCTCTTGACTTGCTGCTTGTGCTTCTTTTTTTCCCCTCTCGGTTTACATTGGCTGGAATATCCATTACGATCCATCTTACCTATTTGATTAATCTGTAATAAATTCGGCCCTTTGGAAATCTCTTGCTGCGTTTCTAGCCGGGTTACTCTTGTAGAGGGTTTATTTAATATGTGTCTCTGTGTACCTATATGAATGAAAATTTAATATGGTTTAGAAGCCTTTAAAAACATACACGCACAGAGTGTTTGCTCTGAATTAAGTGCTCATATTTGACATAGCCTTGTGGTAAAAACCCATAAGTGAATGGACAGACAAAATGATTTAGAGTAGAATTTCTTTAGAAATTTATGTGACACGTGATATCATTTCAGGGGATGAAATATCATCATATTTCAGATGACCACTAAATGTAATTATAAATGCTGGGTTGGAATCCTTATTTCCTGTTTTTAAGTTTTTTTTTTTTTTCTTCTTCCGATGGCTTTTATTATTTGAAGTGCCATAGCCACATTGCAGGGTTCACCTTCAATTTGATGCAGTCATGTAGTTCCATCCCTGTGGGTGAGAAATGTTCCTCTCCAAATAACTATAGCAGCATGGCAGGAAGAGTTTGAGACAACCTCCTCTGTATTATAGCAAGATAATAAAAACACCTCTACTCTTTACTATACCGTGCACTGAGGAGGGCATAGCAAATTCGTCTTCAGCTCTTGGAAATAAAATCAAGGTAGGAAGTGATATCCCCCAGTTTCCAGGCAAAGACATTTACCCAGAAAAGCACAATTGAAAAAAATATGTTAATTGTCTTTTGTAGCAAAACTGAAGCAAAATACGACCTTAGCCATTTGCTGCTGTTGTTGTTTTTAATTACACTGTGTATCCCATCCCGTCCCTTTGCTTATATTCATCACCACCGTGTATGTCAGGAAAGCCACGGAATGTGATTTCCCCACATGTGTATGTTTTGTACTTGCTGAAATCAACTATGAATGAATGTTGCTTGCTGAGTACAAGAATGAAAGAGAGAGTAATTCGTGCATCCTCCTTTCTTATAGCTTATCTGAATGTTTTATATCCATATGTGATATGGAATTGTCTAGTACTTGTGTTGACTAATTATGTCTGATAAGTCTTCCTTAACTTTGCCTCCTTCTTAGAAGGTCTGTTATAAGCATGAACCATGTGGCAATTCAATTCCACCCATAGTCTGAGCCACACTACTCAGAATAGTCAAGCAATAATGTGACCAAAGACCCTGTGCTCAGAGTTGTTTATAAACTAATAGGAGAGATAAGACAAATACAAGTCAAGACCAACAAAGGAAAAGATGGATCCTGTGTTTTAGTGATTCAGAGGAGGAAGAAGATCCCTGTGCAAACTCAGAAATGCTTCATGAATGGATCTAGATAGTCTGGTATAATTATGATAACCACAGTGGGGAAGGAAGAGAGAAAGAGAAAACAGCATGACTCAAGGCATAGGGACTAAACACCGTGCGGGTAGTTACAGAAAATAGAAAGTAATTTGACTTAGATCTGGTATTACATGGCTGTCAGGAAAGAGGCAATCTGGGACATTATAAGAAGATCCTGGGCACAGAGAGACCAATGAATTAACCTTGTTACAGAGAAAGCAGATCAGTGCCTGCCATTGATTCATGATGGGTCTGCTCCATGGGCTGGGGCCACAACAGACCTACACTCTGAAGCAAGAGAAAGAGATTGTGGAGGACTTTGAACACCAGGGTAACAAATGCTATTATGTCCCCACAAAACAGATCCTAGTACTGGGCCCAAAATAGCCAACAATGAGTCTAACTGCCTTTAATCAAATGTACCCTCTAATTCAGACAGAATGCTGGAAGCTTTATTTATGTTACCTTCTCACTTTTTTTTTTTCTTACCTATTAGTTCTCAGGTTAAATGCTCCTTCCTCTGAAAGGCCTGATCTTTCCATACCACTGAAGCTGCCACCCTCTCCAAGGAAGGCCCCCTTACTTTCTACAGTTGTGCCCTATCCTTTTCCTTTATAGCACTTAATATAAGTTTTGATTGTGTATGTGTTTGTTTGTAAATGGGTTTTTCTGTCTCCTCCTGAAGCCCAAGAGGGCAGGGACCAGATCTGTTTTGGTCACCTTCCTTTCCCAGGACCTGTATCAAGTCTCTCTGTATAGGAGGCACTCAAAATTGGTTACCTATTAATAATCATAACAGTTTAATAAAGTAGGTACCCTGATCTTCATTTAAAAAAAAAAAAAGAATAAAGAAAATGACATTCAAAGAATTCCTTGCCTCAATTAGCCAGTAACTGGCAAAACCAGTCTGCATGACTGGTTCAAGCCCAGTCTGCATGACTCCAAGTTCATGGTTCTATCCTTGACATACCATGATTCCTCTTTTATTAATAGGAAGATGAAATCCATATGAGTTTTATAGGAATGTCCTTAATTAGTATCATATACTGGGTGACTTAAAGGACAGAAATGTATTGTCTCCATTCTGGAGAGAGATTTTACCTTCTCTCCAGAGTCTAGAGATATAGAGATCTAGTTTTGGCAGTTTGAGATCAAGGCTTTGACAGGGTTTGGTTCTTCTCAAAGGGTGAACAAGAGTCTATTCAGCGCCTGTCTTAGCTTCTGGTGGTTTGCACAGGTATCTTCTTCCTCCTCTGAATCACCCTTTGGTTCCTCTCAAAGGGTGAACAAGAGTCTATTCAGTGCCTGTCCTAGCTTCTGGTGGTTTTCGGCAATCTTGGGCATCCCTTTGCTTCTAGATACATAAGCACCATTTCTGCCACAGGTCGCATGACATTCCCATTGTGTGTGTGTGTCTGTGTCCCAGTTTTCCCTTTTCATGGGGACACCAGTCATATGGCCTAGCCTAATAGCTTCATCTTAACTTCATCATCTGCAACAACCCTATTTCCAGATAAGGTCATATTCTGAGGTGATAGTGGTTAGGAGTTAAATATATGAATTTGTGGAGGTTAGGGTTCAACCCATAATGCTCTCTTTTTATCTAATCACTGAATACTCTGTAAAAGGTATTTGTAATTGTTTTTGCATTAAATATACTACTGTTCATAATATAGGGAAAAAGTTCTGAGAAGAAGGATTCAATATCCTAGTTTTGTTTTTAAAGTTCAAGTCAGTCAGCTTTTACAAAAATTATGAGAATCACAAAGATTATGTGATCAAGAGTCCAGAACGTGGATGTTTTATAATTTTGCAACTTAGCATGGAAGCAGTTGTGTAACTAAGAAGGAATATTTAGAATCATTGTGCCATATCATAATTGCTACGCTACGTTTATATCTTGAAGTTTTTACTTTACATAAAAGCATAGTTCTTAGTAAGCATTAGGAATTCTTAGTAATAATACCCCTGCAATCAGAAGGTTGAAGTTTAGCTTGTATCAATTTAGTTCCTATCTCCTATAGTGCTAAACTCTATAGAGAAGATACATCTGAGATTCATATTTTTCTGTGAACTGTGTTCTGTATGATGTGTTTTTGAATCATCCAAAGAATTTATCCTATCACATTCATGACCTTCTGAAGTCTAGGGACAGGCAGCTGTCCATCTTCATCTGGAAAGGAGGAGTTTCAGGTATTCATAGAGCATTATAAGGGCTTTCCTGGTGGCTCAGATGGTAAAGAATGTGCCTGCTATACAGGAGACCCTGGTTTGATACTTGGGTCTGGAAGATCCCCTGGAGAAGGGAATGGCTACCTGCTCCAGTATTCTTGCCTGGAGAATTCCACGGACAGAGGAACCTGGTAGGCTACAGTCTATGGGATTGCAGAAAATCAGACATGACAGCAATTAACACAACAAATGGGCATATAAAGCCCACTAATTGAGGGAGGTTGTTTCTAAAAAATCTCTAACCAAATTATTGACAAGTAACACATAAGCATGCCTGGGTTTTTAGTGTAATCTTGAAGTTAGGGGTAAGATTCAGAAGCCTAGAATCATCTCTTGTGTGTTTTTTTTAAGCTACCAGACTAATAGTGAGAGGGAGAAATGAGAGATCACAAAAAAGAAAATGGGGAAACAAACCATGACAAAAAGAAATGAGAAGAGACAAAGATGAAATGGAGAGACAGGCAGCTTGGGGAAAATAAAGGGAGAAACACAAGGTGAAGTGTAAAAATAGAAAAATACCTGAAAAGATTTAAAAGGATTAAAATAATTGTTGATGAGTGATAAGCACAGTTTGACGTAATTTTCCATGTTGTTACCCTACCAACAGTTTAGCTTTAGAATTCAACTGGGATGCATGTTGCCTTACTCATGTGATAGATAGAAGTGATTTTCTTTCATCTGTACTTTAGCTGAAGTTGAAGGTACTGATGATCTTGGCCAGGAATTAGCAGTAGATAAAACTTGCAATATACCAAAGTTATTTGTGTAGCTATAAAATATCTATAAATTCCTATAAAATATCTTTCATGTCACAGATTCTGCAACTTTTTTCTAAGAAAAAACCAACTTATTGGACAGATTTCTTGAAAGTAATTGAAATAACGTCTGGCTGTAACTACAGTATGGGGCTTCCCTGGTAGCTCAGTGGTAAAGAATTTACTGCTAATGCAGGAGACTTGAGTTAGATCCCTGGGTCAGGAAGATCCCTGGAGGAGGAAATGGGAACCCATTCCAGTATTCTTGCCTAGGAAATCCCATGGAGAGGAGCCTGGCAGGCTACAGTCCATGGGGTAGCAAAGAATCAGACAGGACTTAGCAACTAAACAATAGCAGCTGCTGTAACTCTTGTAACAATAACTCTTGTAAGAGACTTTTTAGCATGTATCCTGAGTTCTTCCAAGCTGATCCCATAGAGTAATGAAAGAAGTCATTGGTGAATTAAACATCTTGTTAGTCATGGGGAGGGAATTAGTGAATAAGGTTCTCCTAGTACTCTTGCCTGGAAAATCCCATGGATGGAGGAGCCTGGTAGGCTGCAGTCCATGGGGTCACTAAGAGTCAGACAGGACTGAGCAACTTTACTTTCACTTTTCACTTTCATTCATTGGAGAAGGAAATGGCAACCCACTCCAGTGTTCTTGCCTGGAGAATCCCAGGGACGGGGGAGCCTGGTGGGCTGCCGTCTCTGGGGTCGCACAGAGTCGGACATGACTGAAGTGACTTAGCAGCAGCAGCAGGGTTCAGTAGACAGAGAGGTGACGATGAGATCAAGAGAAAAAAATCAAACTAGTGGTTACTGAGTATATACTAAGGCATCCTGCAAAGGCAATGCAGGTAAAGCTTCATTTTAGAGACTCAGTAATTTAGTACTTCTCACCAAAGGGATCCAGGTCAGAATTTAGTTTTGGCAGAGCGAGGTGAATTGTTTGGAATGAAGAGAAGTAACGAAAGTGGTACATCGTTAAGGCCAGAAAATGATAATCTCATTGGGTTCCCCAGTCCTTCAGTCCATATTATATCCACAGAGTTATTCATTTGAGACTAATGTTTGTTCATTTTTGTTATGAAAGCAGGGTCCTTCCAGACCTTCCACTCATCCAGTGAGTGTTGAGCACCTACTCTATATAGTAAGGACTGCAGAAGGACAAACAGATGCTATAGCTGACCTTAGGAAATTGATAGAACCCCATTCCTTAAATTCCCATGCTCAGTGGAGCAGCACCTTTTTAGTTATATGTGGAAATACAGGCAAGGCTCCTTAACCACCTCAGTGGGCTGCCAGCTGCTAGGCAGTGTTCCCACTTCTCCATTCATGACTTTCCTCTTCTTTATCCACCCCTCTTCTTTCCTTGTAGCCAAGGTATATAAAAGACATGAGTCACTGTTAGGAGTTGTATCCCCTGCATGGGCAGAGTGTGGAAATGACCCTTTCAAGCCCTGACCTGAAACCTGCAACCACGTACCTGTGCCATCAGTCAGAGCCTGAACCCACAGCGGGACTTCTTATCATAGAAGAGACTGCTGCCTCGTGTGGCTGTGGGATTTGCATGTGAATGCCCCACCTCCAACAGGTCCCTGTAACTAAATAAGTCTAGATGTTCTCTTTGTCTCAGAAGTGTGGTTATTTTACTCAGCATGATCAATTGCCTCTGGAAAAAGTGCCATTTCTTTGTGCCTGTGAGTTGATGTGTACACGCACAGCACACACTCACTATGGGTCACTGGAAACCAACAAAACAATTTGAATAAATGTGTTGAGATAACAGGTGCATGGTCACTTCTCATGTGAAAAATCAGGATTTATGTATGAAATAGAATGGATCCACAGAATTCTGTCTTCCTATACATTTATTAACTTGTTTCCAAGAAACAGGTAGAGAGGACCAAGGAGAACTTGTCTTTGGGATGTGGGACGGTATTTCCTAGCTTGACAAGTATTTGGTGGTTCCGTTTAAATATTGCTGGGTTCTAAGGGACTTAGACTTAGAATTGATGCTTTTGAACTGTGATATTGGAGAAGACTCTTGAGAGTTCTTGGACTGCAGGGAGATCAAACCAGTCAATCCTAAAGGAAATCAGTCCTGAATATTCATTGGAAGGACTGATGCTGAAGCTGAAACTCCAATACTTTGGCCACATGACGCAAAGAACTGACTCATTGGAAAAGACCCTGAAGCTGGGAAAGATTGAAGGTGGGGGCAGAAGGGACAACAGAGGCTGAGATGGTTGGATGGCATCACCAATGCAATGGACAGGAGTTTGAGTAAACTATTGGAGTTGGTGAAGGACAGACAAGACTGGCATGCTGCAGTCCATGGAGTCCCAAAGAGTCATGACTGAGTGACTGAACTGAACTGAAGGGACTTGCAGATGCTGGGTCCTGATCTACCTGCGAGAAGGTGGCAAAAAAAAAAAATTGGGGGCTATACAGAAACCACAAGGAATCTAGAAAAACTGCATCTTTCCTAAATATTAGGAAAGACTACTTCCTGGCCCTAAAATCCATCCCAGCTTTTCATTAGTAAACAGTTTCTTTTTTTTTTTTGATCCCCAAGTGTTGTCTTCAGTAGGATTTTTTCTCTTCAAGGAAATTTGAAAAGCGTTATGCTATGCTCTGGGAATAAGAAGAACAAGACACCACCCCTGCCTTAAGGGCACAGACAGTCTTATGGGAAATACAGGTACATTAATAAATAATTATGCAGAGGTTGACAAATGCGACGATAGACTGTGACCAGTGGGAACATAAGAGAGGGGAGGGAGTGGAAGACCTAATGTGTCTGCAAGTTTGGGGGATGCCAAGTGGACAAAGCTCCTTGTTCAGAGGAAGCCCTCTGAGAAATGTCACGCCTCTCTTGGCAGTATGCATCTGACCCTGGCCTCTTCCTAGTGGCTACTGGACCAGGCTGTGGGAAAGCTACATTTACTCAGTGGACTGGCAAGGGAGGTAGTAGGTGACAACAGCTATGTGTCTGGTAGCAGTTTAATGAACAACTACCATAGAGCCCATGTAGTGATCGATGTCATTGGAAAACCAGTCCAGAGTCTGAACTTCTGATACACCAACAAGTGATAATTATTGAGGGCCATATGCCTTCCTGAATAGTGGCCACAAGTCACATCATTGATTAGTCTCAACAGCCTTATAGGGATACCAAAGAATCTGAAGGTCAGAGTCAGTAAATTTTTCTTTGAGGTTTTTCCAAGTCAGAGAGCTGAGAGGAGGCAGCCTACATTCAAATCCAGAGCTGCCTGACCTCAGGTTTCTCGTTCTGCCTGTTTCCTCACACCTCTGCCTGGAACAGCACAATTACACAGGGTAAATTATGAATACTTCAGTATATAGTGAGATGGTTTTTTTTGGAATGATGGATGACTCCGAAGGTACTTCAGTGGCCATGGTCCTCCCCGTTTGCTCCAGCCACTATGGTGTCATGACAATCACCTGCTCATGTTAAGAAAATTGTACTGTTCTCATGGCAGCTTACTTTACTGAAGGTGCTTTGAGTGTCTTAACATTTTCTCCAACTTCCTTTATCTTCCCCAAGGAAGGAAGAAGGCCAGGGATGTCTTCAGAGTACTAAAACTAGCCTATATTTATTGAGAACATGCCTCAGGGGTATTTTAGACAAAATAAGCTCATATTAGTGGATTTTTCATGAGCGAAATCTAGGTTAAGAAGATTTGCGGGCTAGTCTGTATAGACTGATATTAACTTTTCCATTAAGTAAAGCAGACTGAATTACTATTTCAGAATTCGATGATGGATAAAGAAGCTTTGCAAAGGTGACATTGTCCTCTGTTTGTAGTGGTGGCGTTATCAATTGCTTTACATTTGTGATGTGAGAGTCATGGGCATCCTAAATAGGAGAAAGATTTGTGTGTGTTTGTGTGTGTGTGTTTTTCTTCCTCAAAGAATGTTAGCTGTGGATGAAATCCAAAGGAAGCTGTAAATCAAAATTGAATTCTAAGCTAAGACCAGGGACCACAGTGAACACCCTGGGAAGACTGGTCTAGAACAGAAAACAAAGACCTTGTCAGCTCTGTGAAGCTTTAGCTTCTGAACAAGAGACAGAGAACACAGCCGTTACATTCGGGTGTAAAATATTATTCCATTGTCTTAGGAATCACCAAGTGGCAGCATGTTCTATTAACATATTTAACTAATATGAAAGTTGTGACTGAAAGTTCAAAAACTATGTGTTGAAGAACAGATTATAGGGATGCGCCGGGCATCTGTCCCATTCTGTGAACAGGCCTTGGAACAGATGTCTCGAATTTCTTCAAATCCAGAACATGCTGTCCAATTTTTTTTTTTTTTTTTAGTGGTAAACATACTTTTTTTTTCCTTTTTGTCACCACTCACCGAAGTATTATATTTAATGCATAAAATATGTAAATTCTTAAAGCATCATTTTGCTCTTTAGTGAGTTTAGATATTACAAAACGGTTTAATTATAAAAACAGACAGACCTAGTCCTGGGACCTGTGCAGCTAGAAATAAATGTGCAATCAAAACTGCAATTACCTGCAGAATTTAGTGTAAACAGATCAGCAATCACATAACAAACACAGGCTAGTTTGCATTCTGATATGAATACAGTTAGATCCAAAGCAATTTTCCTTTATTTATCTTAGCTGCTCAGCATAAATAAAGCAAGGGCATTGAAGCAATTAGCATAATTAGAGTATCGTGGTCAGGCCCTGTGTGATTTCAAGAGACGTTTCACTTTAGAATTCTTTTTCCCATACAAGAGTTTCCCTGAGCCACTAAAATATCGCTTTGGGCATTTTTGTATTTCAAATTTGCAAGTTGTCAGTTTGAAAAACCCTTGACACATGGATGTGAAAGCATCTCACAGACAGCCACAGAAGGTATACCCTCAGCTTTTCATTACTAAGAAGCTGGGGAATTTCCTTTTTCAGCTCTTTCTCCTACTTGACGTTTAACCCTAGAAATGTCAGTCTTAATTATTTCCATTGCCTTCAAATTGGGTCCAAGGGTTAAAGACAACTTGTTCAAAAAAAAAAAAAAAAAGAGAGAATGGGAGCGTGGAGGAAGAAGAGGTTGTATCATGGTAGTAACTGAGCTGTTACTAAAAGAGCAAAGACTCTGTAACCAGCTAGCTTCTGGTGATCTGACATTTAGCAGCTCCAAATAAGGTGGCGGTCAGGGTGGGGTGAAGGATTGCCCGTGGTCTCTTGCAGGATGCTCGAAAAACATGGGGAGTGTTCTCTGCATAGAAGAATGGTAGCTCTAACCAGTAGATGATGACGAAATTGGTTCAGTAAACACACAAACAGAAGAGGGTGTTTTCTGCTTTTTTATTTTTTATTATTCTTTCATACATGTAAAGGCACTTGAGAAAGAGTACCTTTTATTAATAGTCAGAAGGAAGAAGGGGCTAGCCTTGGACCATTCTGTATGTAAAAGAAGTCAATCCATCCATTGAAGGATGTTTGAATCTTAAAATAGGTTATACTTTCATTTTTTTTAATTAAAAAAATAACATATAGTAAAACAATCTTTTTGTGTGCATTTCCGTGAGTTTTAACATGTTGAAATTTATGTAACTATCACCACAAAAAATGCCCTCGCACCCTCCCTGTTTATCAGACTCCTGCTTTACTCCAAACTCACTGGTTTGTTCTCCTTCGCTGTATTTCTATCTTCATGACAATGACATATAAATGGAATCGTACAGTCTGTAACCTTTTGAGACTGCTTTCTTTCACATAGCATAATGCACTTGATGTTTATATCAGCAAGTCATTCTTTGTATTGTTAAGTAGATTCCATTGTATAGTTGCACCACAGTTCAAACATTGTCCCACTGAAGGGCATTTGGGTCGATCCCATTTTTTGGCATTGATGAATAGAGGTGTTATAAACATGCAGGCGCAGGGTTTTGTTTGAACGTATATTGTCATTTTTCTAGGGTAAATATGTAGGAGTAGGATTTCACAGTCATATGGTAAGCATGTATTTAACTTTTAAGAAACAACCTAACTGTTTCCCAGAATGGCAGTAGCATTTTGTGTTTCTGCCAACAGTGTGTGTAGCTCAGTATCTTTGTCAGCACTTGGGATTGTCAGTAACTTTTTTTTTAATTTTAGTTACTTCTAATAGGTATGTAGTGGTAGCTCATGGTTTTAATTTGCATTTTGCTGATGGCTAGTGACCTTTGGCTGTGTTTATAAGTGAAGTATTGGCTACTCTGATCTCTTGCCTATTTTAACTGGGCCATTTGTTGTGTTCTCTGTCTTAATTTATCTTTGCAAGTGTTAGAAAAATCTCAGTTGTGTATCCAGTTCTTGACTTTTGTTCATGCAGAGTCATTCAGAGTCTCAGTTATAGCCCATATACATCATGACTAAAATTCAATTCAGATCAAGATTCCAGGCTAAAAGGACTAATAAAAAAGAAATCATTATAGAATAAGTCAACTCCATTATTGAATTTCCAATCTTTTTATCTTTTAAAAAGTTTATTTCCTTTTTCGAGAAAACCTCTGACCCAGTCTCAATTCCTACTTCCTTTGGTCTTTCTCTCTTGCCTCTGTTCCAGCCATAGTCAACTTTTCTATTAACTGCAGGTTGAATCTTCTCTGCCTTGCAGGAAAATGTACAACCTCTTTCAGGTTCTCCCAGAGCTGCTGTGACATGAGTTTGAGGAAGGAAGCGTGAATAGGAGAATAGGAATAGGAGACAAAACAAATTCTTGGGATGGGGCAGATTGCTTTGGGAGACTGATCTATGTCATTTCATTTAACCCTGTGAGGACAGGTGTTGGCTCTGTTCCATAAATAAAAGACCCAGTTCAGAGGGAAAAAAGGACTTGCCGAGGTTTATAGGGTTCATAAGTGGCTGAACCCAGGCCTTGAACTCAGGCCTCTCCAATTCTGGAGGTTATCTATTTCTGTGCAAATTCTTAATAATCAGAAATCTAAAGTAAATAAAGTAATTGCATAGATCCTGTTAGTCTCTACTACGGTCAGCCCTGGGAATAATATACAGAAGTGGTATTATTCTGTTTCTACCCTTTGAAAACTTCTTTTGCTGTAGTGTAGCAAGCCTTTTGTTCCTAAAAACAGTCATAAACTAAGATTTACTCATTCTGTCTCAGGAAAAGAAGTAGCCTTCCCCTAAGTAGCTTCCCAAATTTGTTGGTCCATAGTCCTTGAAACCCATGCTCACACTTTAAAACAGACTTTAAAAATAATACCGAGTTATTTAAAATATCAGATTGTACAAGGGGTATGTTTTCTTGCAAAACCTCAGAAATGCATTAAGCAATGTTTCTTAATTCTTTAATTCAAGAGTTAGGGAACTAAACATAATAAATACAACTGTGAACATAAGAATGAATAGAAGAAAACATTTTTATTTTCTCATGGTGGAGAAGGGCTTCCTAAGGAAAGAAACTCAGGAATCATAAGAGACTGCAAAAGGGATTACTTTAAAAATGTGAATTATATATAATGAAGGATAGCACAAATAAAGTTAACAGACAAATTAGAGGCTCATAGGAAATATTTCAACACATAAAAACAAAGCATCAATATCCAAACTATATAAAGAGGCCCAACAGTTCATGGAGAAGACCAATGTTCTGTTAGACATAGTTGAAGGATATGAATGAGAATGCCATCAAATAAACATAGAAAAGCACTTACAGTTTTTGCTTTTGAGATCGTCTAAGACTGATAATATCAAATGTTGGTGGAAATGTGGGGGAAGTGACACTCTCTTTTACTATTAATGAGACTGCATAATTCGAATACCTTTTTGTAAACACTTTGGCAAAAAAAAAGGCAATTTGGCAGCTTCTGTTAGAATTAATCAAGTAGTCCCATTTTAAAAATATTAAATTATAGAAATCTTAAAGAATCCATTGCAGTATTGCATATAATTGTCCCATACTCTTTTGAAACCACCTTCAAACGGGGAAATGGTTAGATGTATTATAGTACATTATACTATCTACTGACATGAAATGTTGGCCAAGACATATTGTTAGATTCAAAATCAAATTATAGAATTTTATTCTGTACATTGATACATATATATATATATATGCACATACATATATGCTATATGTATGTGTGTACACATATATGAGCACAATATGTATGTATACATGTGTGTATATGTATATATAAGTGTATATGTATATTTCAGATCCTACCATCTCAATAAGATTAAAATTCAATAAGAGAGTGAAAATATTGGTTCCCATTCTTCTCTTATGTTATTCTGTTTTCACCTTCAGTGGGACTTCATGCGGAACTTTTTAAACCACTAGGTATCTATGAATTAAGAGACGAGCTCTTTGTTCTTAAGTAAATTTTGCATGGTATTCTGCCCCATATAATAATGCATATTATTCTTTTAAACAGCTATACTCTTTACCTTAATGTTACCAAATCTCCTCACTCAGCTAGAGTGACGAGAACATTTGTTTATTTCATTACATTCACTGTCATAATCGAGTATAAAATCTGCAGGGAGAAGTAATGGTCTGCCTGTTAACTATTATTGACCAGTATAACCAAATGAGTAATAACACTTGCAGATTTCCGCTCTGTGTGGTACTTACTGGTTCACAAAGCAATAGAAAATATTCCTTATATCAGTACTTTTTCTGTATTCAAACTGTGACCTGCTGGAATCATCAGCCAAAGTGACCTTGAGAAACAGTTAAAAACTAACTCCAGAATGGGCCCAATTTGAGTACTGTCCTAGAGCCCAGCTTGAAAATGCTGAACAGTGTATTTCTTTATATTGGGAGTCAGACTTCTGTGGCCAGTCTGTTTAATAACACAAGCACTAGGAGCTGGTCTTGTAGAAATATGTAGAGAAGTCAGGAATGTGACTGGAATACAGTTTTGAGTGGACAAGTATTTCCAAACCATGGTTTTACCTATCACTTTTCAGGTAAGAAGTCCACAAGGGAAAATAACTGAGAAAGTGTCTGCTGCCTCTTGAATATGTAGAGTTGAAATCTTTAAGTTCTTTTTTGGAAACCTCCATGTGGTGATTTAATTTCCTTATACTAGGAATCTAGTACTTTTTTTTTTTCTTTCTGAAAATAAGCAAGTAAGTCAAAAATGGCCAGAATTTCCACCATGACCATGTGGTGTGCACTCTCTAAGGATTTTGTGGGTGCTTGGCTGTAAACTGTGGAGCACGCTCTGAGCAGGGACTCCCATGGGCGCAGCAGGCAGGGGAACCTTGCCATGCCACTGCGTCTGGGTGGAGCCACCTCAACTCTGAGAAAGTCCTCTTTCCAGGACAGGTACTGTGGCTTTTCTGGAGCCATGAGACAGAATGCTTGTCATAAGATGAGCGCATAGCAAGGAGTAACAACAATAGCATTTAATATTCTTCTCACAAGATTCAATGAAAGATTTTGAAAAGAACTAAAAACCAGAGAAAAACATTATTCCATATGCTTTGTCATTATGAAGAGATACTGTCTAAGTCTTTATGGTATAGTTAGCAAAGCCAAGTGAAATATTTACTCAAATTCTATAATGGGAACTATGTATATGAGATGATATATATATACACATACATACACATATAATCTATATATCTATAGGTTATATATGTACACACACACGCATATATGCAGACAGAAATTAAAGTAGCACTTACTTACTGAAAAAAATCTGGATAAAGACCTCTTCATGATTCTGAAATCTCTCTTTTTGCTATAATTCTAGTGCAGCATCCTTTGACATATGCCTTTCTAGATGGGCTCAAAGTTTATTTGACTAAAGATTAATATGAAGTTTAGTGTTATAAGAGGCAGTAAAAGGAACAGTTGAGTAAGACTGCTACTAGGTGAGACACAGAGCAGACACAAGGCCAGCAAACCTTTTGGTTGAATAGCTTCCATATCAGTCTACAGAGTAGAGTAACTAGAAAGGTGTCTTATGAAAATGTACATGTAAAGACTTTAAATTTCATGAGGAAAAACAGGTTATTTCTGTCTGGTTCATACTATCTTTGGTCCCTCACACCTAGGTCAGTTAAGCAACATAGTAGTTGTTTAATAAATATTTAATAAATTAATCAATTAATTAACATGTCTAGATAAATTAATAAAATTTATCTCTGGATTACAGGTGATTTGTAGTCCCTAATTTTGCTTATTTGCACACTAATTTTTCTATAATGAAGATGAATTACTCTTAACGTTGAAAGAAGATTGCATTTTGCCATTATTGAAAGGCCCCTGGAACACACTTAAATTTTTCCACTTATGATTAAATTTCTCCACTATTAATTAAAACAAAATTCTGTCTTTCATTCACAAAAATCTGCTTCTTCAGGGCATATGTGTGTGTTAGTTGCTTAGTTGTGTCTGATTCTTTGTGACCCCATGGACTTTAGCCCACCAGACTCCTCCGTCCATGTGATTTCCCAGGCAAGAATACTTGGAAGGGGTTGCTATTACCTTCTCCAGAGGATCTTCCCAACCCAGGGATCAAACCCAGGTCTCCTGCATTGCAGGCAGATTCTTTATCATCTGAGCCACCAGGGAAACTGTATAGCTTGGGGCTATTTTCCTATCAGAGTTAATAAGTCTGGGGATCCACCCATGCTCCCCTGCCCTGTCCTCGCCCTGTGACTGAGAATATGTGTTCATAGGCCAACGGTCAGGGTTAGGGACACAGAACACTCTTCTTTGGCTGCAGAACACAGTGAAAGTGCTCATCTGAGGCCTCAGGCTCCTGACCTTGGCCCTGTTACACAGCTTCTTTGAAGCAGCTGAGCTAAGCCTCAGTCATGCTAATGAGTTCGTCATTAGACCTGAGATGAGCAGGATTGTGACCTGATCTTGGTCATGGTCCATGGCAGTTGTGGAACGTTAAGATCCCCAGAGAGAGATTTGGTTCATAAACATGTAAAGTGAGGGTCGGGATACACCTCTATTGAGGCCATAATAATATTAAATGCCTATTTGTAATTTTAAAAAAAGATCCCCATTGATAGGCTCAACACTGCTACAATTATTATTTATTAAAAACTTTTGTTTAAAATATTATTAGAATATCTCTATTTTATATATGGAATATGGTAATAATCATAAAGAGTAGAGGAATGGAGTCATAACTTAGAGCATAGAGTGCTAGACTGTATTTTTCCCAATGAAATGCAGAGATACAGAAATATTATCATGATTTGTGTTATAACACTGGAGTCAGAACTAATACCGAGGACTGTTTTCTCACCTTGATGCATGGGCTTTAGCTATGCACTTCCCATCAGCACTAATAGAAGATTCAAGGCTAAGCGCCAAGGATAAAACTGAGACTATAATGCAAGCTTTGGATGCTGTCCGTTTGGAAACTGGTTCTCATTGTTATTTTATGTGCTTTGAGGGTTCCTGCTGTTACACTTTTAAAATTCTACTTTCAGATATGGTAAAAAGATAAGATTTCAGAGTAAATAAAAGATGGAGCCTAATTTTTTCTATTGTTTCCGATAGAATAAAATAGTGATTTTGAATTCTACCTGAAAGATGGACCCAAAAGTTCGGCTAAAAGATATTGCATATGTGTGGCTCACACAGTATCTAGAAAATTCAGTTATCCAACTATCTGAAAAAGAAATTGGTGGACATTTGCCTGACTGTCTATCCAATTACCAGTCTATTTTTTTCCTGAGCTGTTTTAATACATCAGTGGTATTGCTGTATTATGAAAAACAACGAAAGCCCTAGAACTATTTCACATGGTCATAATGAGCATGAATTGGAAATTAATATATATGATAGAAATAATGAGTAAATATGATGGTGTGTATCTTCTCCCTCCACATACAGTGTTTCCATACCCCAGAAGAAAAATTTAGTCTTCTATGGCTAAAATACATGAAATTTATTTCTTCTGCTTGCTTATGATCAATAAATGAGTAGATTTTGTCTGCTTTAATACTTCTGTCTTTTGTTTAATCATTTGTATATTTAACTGATGGCAGCTGCTGTAATTTAGGGCACATTAGAATGTGCCAGCCACTTCACTTTTGAGGATAAAAATTGAACAAATTAGTGTTTCACTTTGACATGCTCAAATAGACAAAAGTTCCTAGGGTGTATTATTGTTAATAGTAAGGTGGTAAATAGAGATTTTAACACAGGCATAAACATTCAATAGGCCAATTGAGAGGATGGCTGGTTCATAGATGAATGGGCATTAATTGGAATTGCAGTTTCCTTATATGTGAACTGAAGCCTCTATATGCTGGTAAGGTCATCAGTCTTACTTTAAAGTCTCACTTTGGGGGAGAGCATCATAGGTGATGATGAAGATGCTAAATGAGCAATGCAGTTGAGAGAGGGACGCATAAAGGAACACCCAACTTTGATCCCATCTATGAGCAGATCCTTCTCAGTCAGACGGAGTAATTCACGGAGTCACTAACTCCTCAGTCAATTACACCCACTCCCAGAAGTCCACTGTGAAGGCACTGCTGTCCAGAGAGGAGAAACCCACTTGATATTGGACAGGAAAAACAGTGACCTCAAGAGTGAATCAAGATGCCCGTGCCAAGCAGGTGGAAACATAGGTGTGCAAAGGCTGTAGCCACAGAGCACAGTGCTGGGACTCCACATAAGCAGTGGGAGTCTTGAGCTGGCTGGTTAGCCGCAGCCAGGTGTTTAGCAAAGCTTTCAGCTTCCCTCAGTTCAGTTCAGTCCAGTCACTCAGCTGTGTCTGACTCTTTGCAACCCGATGGACTTCAGCACACCAGGCCTCCCTGTCCATCACCAACTCCCAGAGTTTGCCTAAAGTCATGTCAGTGATGCCATTCATCCATCTCATCCTCTGTCGTCCCCTTCTCCTCCTGCCTTCAATCTTTCCCAGCATCAGGGTCTTTGCCAGTGAGTCAGCTCTTTGCATCAGGTAGCCAAAGTACTGGAGTTTCAGCTTCAACATCAGTCCTAAAAATGAACACTCAGGACTGATCTCTTTTAGGATGGACTAGTTGGATCTCCTTGCTGTCCAAGGAACTCTCAGGAGTCTTCTCCAACACCACAGTTCAAAAGCATCAGTTCTTTGGTGCTCAGCTTTCTTTATAGTCCAACTCTCACATCCATACATGACTACTGGAAAAACCATAGCCTTGACTAGATGGACCTTTGTTGGTAAAGTAATGTCTCTGCTTTTTAATATGCTGTCTAGGTTGGTCATAAATTTCCTTCCAAGGAGTAAGCGTCTTTTAATTTCATGGCTGCAGTCACCATCTGCAGTGATTTTGCAGCCCCAAAAAACAAAGTCTGTCACTGTTTCCACTGTTTCCCCATCTATTTGCCTTGAAGTGATGGGACCAGATGCCATGATCTTAGTTTTCTGAATGTTGAGCTTTAAGACAGCTTTTTCACTCTCCTCTTTCACTTTCATCAAGAAGCTCTTTAGTTCTTCATTTTCTGCCATAAGGGTGGTGTCATCTGCATATCTGAGGTTATTGATATTTCTCCCGGCAATCTTGATTCCAGCTTGTGCTTCATCCAGCCCAGTGTTTCTCATGATGTACTCTGCATAGAAGTTAAATAAACAGGGTGACAATATACAGCCTTGACGTACTCCTTTTCCTATTTGGAACCAGTCTGTTGTTCCATGTCCAGTTCTAACTGTTTGCTTCCTGACCTGCATACAGATTTCTCAAGAGACAGGTCAAGTGGTCTGGTATTCCCATTCCCTGGGTCATGACAAACTTCAGGTTGTGATGACATGGGCCGTAAGCCTGTCAGACCAGTTTTTATTTGAACACCAGGAAATGAATGAAAGTGAAAGTCTCTCAATCATGTCTGACTCTGTGACTCCATGGACTATACAGTCCGTGGAATTCTCCAGGCTAGAATACTGGAGTGGGTAGCCTTTCCCTTCTCCAGGGGATCTTCCAAACCCAGGGTTCAAATCCAGGTATCCTGCATTGCAGGTGGATTCTTTACCAGCTAAGCCACAAGAGAAGCCCCAGAATACTGGAGTGGGTAGCCTATCCCTTCTCCAGGGGATCTTCCCGACCCAGGAACTGAACTGGGGTCTCTTGCATTGCAGGTGGATTCTTAACCAACTGAGCTATGTGGGAAGGAAATGAACAGATGGGTCTTTTTTGTGTCAGTTTGAACAGCCAAAAATACTCCTATATTTAGGTAGTGTGGTCAGTGCTAACTGGTCATCTTTATCCTACTCAGTGCTTCCTATACGGTCCCTAGATATTAGGCCCAAGAGAGAGTGACAGCCCCAGGATCCAGAAGGACCAGATAGTTAAAATCCACAAATGCAGAATAATATCAGAAAATGTTAATATAATAATATTATCATTTAAATAATATAAAATCAAAAGGATCTCGAGAATCTCACTTTGCTCAGAGGAATATGGCTCGAGTCAGGCCTCCTTGTCCCTGCTCAGTTGTGTTGTTAGCCTGAGAATGCATGCCTGCTAAGTCACTGCAGTCGTGTCTGACTCTCTGTAACCCTATGGACTGCAGCCAGCCAGGTTCCTCTGTCCATGGGATTCTCCAGGCAAGAATACTGGCGTGGGTTGCCATGCCCTCCTTCAGGAAGGCCCAAACCAAAAGCTAATATAAAGCCCCAACATTCCTGCACTCAGCATTTTACAAATCTCTTTGGAATGGAGGAGTAAATAATTCCTTAAACAGTTTGGCTCTTCCAGTCTTCTGTCTTGGACAGCTATCAACAGGAATCCCCAGTCATCTAGTATTAAAATCTCCTGTCACAGAGGGACCTGCCACCTAAGCCCTTGACATAGGACCTTTGAGAATTATTTTTACTTCTATTCTTAGCAAGCACTGACAACTATCTGGAAAAGATGGGGACACCTAGGAGAATGGAACCCTATTACTCCTAAATACAGCCTCTGGTTATTTACTTGATAAAATTATTTTCTTGAGAAACATCAGTTGCAAAGCATTCCCTTATAATGCATTCTTAAGATAATTTAGTACTACCCACCATAACAATTGTGAGAAATTATATTTTTTCTTGAAAAACTCAGTTACCCACCCCAACACGCGATAATTTTTAAGCGTGGCCGATCAATTCATATAATTTCTGTGACAAAGCATTAGTGATCTTATGTTTCTTAAGAGCTGTTTACTGTTTGCCTTATGTGGGCAACCTTAAGCATCACCTCGTCAACTCTAAAGCTGTGTGTACCCCGCAGAGGGAGGGAGGCAACAGAGTATACGAGTGCTCAGGGAGACGTGGGCGAGGGAAGAGATGGTGCTGGAGAGACCTCTTCCCTTCCCCGGCTGTCTCCGGCTTCCTCCTGCATGTTCCCTACACTGCTCTCTGCACGGGCTGACCCACCCGGAACCAGAGGACCCAAGCCTGCTGCCCTGTCGGATCCACTTTGCACTGAAGGAAGAGGATGTTTGGATCCATAGAGGAGGGGAGCAGAAGACAGGGGTCGAGGGCAAGATTTTTTTGATCACCACGGAAATTGGAGAGAGAGGAACCTGAACTCGAGAGGGAGGTGATGCGGTCTCCAAGAAGGCAATTAAGTCGACAAGGGGTGTGGGAATTAGGGATCAAACCTGTAAGGCGAACAGGTTGAGTGGTCTCAGACAAGGTACAATGAACCCTAGTGCCTCATTTTCCTTCTCTCAAGCACAGGCAGTGTTACAATTAATTAATCTGGCAGGGTGTTTAGAGATCTACCCTTGAGAAACTTAAGCAGGGTACTTGCAGGGCTTGTCTGGCTGTCATTCTTGTTTCTAGAAAAAAGGAAACTTTCCTAATATTTTCACCAGTCCCCCAAACCCCGTACCCAAAAGTAACAAAGAAGTCAAAATAAACTCTTGGCTTTATCCGCTAAGTATTTACACTCACTTGATTCAAACCTTGCCTTGCGTCAGCCTTCCCGCTGAGCACAAATACTATGTTTCTGTCATTAACATTCTCCGCTGGTCTGAGTTTCCGGTGATCTTATCCTAACCTTATTGTTATTTCTGAATATTATGCAGGGCTGATGATGGCAGTGTCTTGGCATTTGTCTTTCTTTGGTTGATTGGTTGTTAGGATGTTCTTTGTGCCTGGTTATAATGCTTTCCTGTAGCAACTCCCCTGAAGTTCTCAAAAACCCCCCCAAATCTGACCTTTTGGCGCAGCAAGTCTGCTGCTTCTGAGACTGCTTGCCAGCCCAGCCTCACTCTGCCCTCACCACTTTACAACTTCTTCCCTTCTTTTTGGCAGAACAAAAATGTCCAAGTTCTGTATGTTTGCTTACAAATACACAACTCGGCTGTGTTCCCATCCTTTGTGTCAACAGGAAAATTCCCTTGTTCTATGTTTAGCTTGAATAATTACCAAACTGTTTATGATTAGAATGTGAGGATGTGACCTCACAGCAATTTTTTCATTTCCTTTCTCTGTATTTAATACATTTCAGAAACTGAAAATACCAAATCTGTTCTCTCTCTTTTTCTTTTTTTTTTTTTTTTGATGCTTATCAGTAATGGAAACATTGCAAAACAATCAGCCCAATACCTATGCTTTGTTCATTTATTGCCTTCTCTGAAGATAAATTGACTGTACTCAACTCTCTTCAGCATTTTTCTTCACCTAGATATTATTGCCTTGTGCAGCCACCCCAAGGTGACTGTTATCACTTAATTAAATCCTTGCACGCTGGGAAGAAAAAACAACATTGTTCCTTCATAACCCCAAGGAGCCTATTTTTAAGCCACTAAGCCTTTTCCCTGTTTTATTAACTTATTCCTGGCTACAACAAGACATACTTTTGTTGATGAGCACAATGTTGTATTAGCTTTTTATTTTCTGGGTAAACTTATCTATTCTCTGGGAAGAGGGAAAAAAAGAATGGACATTACCAGAGAAGAGAAAAAAATGGGGTCTGCTCAACCTCCCTGATTCTAATACCGGTCTCTGTAAACACCAAGCTAGAAACTAGGAGCAGGGGGATTCGGCGAAGGGAATGAGAAAATAAAATGTAAACATAAAATGGAAACAAGACAAAAAGTAAAATGACGTGTCTGTCTCCTGAGACAGATGCCAGCTAGAGGACACCACTGTCAAGCTCAGAGAGCCAGGCATGCAAGTTCCATAGTGTGTTTTGGTTTTTATTTTTTCTGAATAGAGAAGATCTATTGGTGCTTCTCTCTGTTGCTGTCCAGAGTAACATCACTTTATTAACCTCCAGCTTAACGTGTTTATCTTTTTCCTATTCAGGATTCCTTCTTTGCCTTCTAGTATTGGAAGGTATCAACCAGTTTTCTACTCATGTGTGTTTCTGGGCATCAAAGAAATACCACTGGGGTATGTTTAGAAGTGCATGCGATGGTGTGTGCATGCACACAGGTTAACAATGGGATGGCAGTTCTAAGTGCAGTACTTGATACCAAGAAGTTCACTTGCTGCCAGGGAGTGATTCATTCATGCATGGTAAACAATGCACCTTTGAGTTTGTTTCTAGTCCATTAAACCATGGACCAGAAAATGGCTTTATCACTTCTAAAATTTGGACCCAAGGAAGCATATGTGTTTATTCATGATGTTAAATCATTTTACTGCACGCTGTGTTCACCAACAGAGTAAATACCGCTTAAAGCTGTAATATTGGCAAGAGCGGTTAATGCTGTGACAAGCTGGGGTTGGATAGAGACCTGGTTCTTAAATAGTTGGATAATTAAGCTATCTGAGCGATGGCTGATCATTGCCCACAGGTTACATATTTCTCAGCTCCACACATAGAACACATGATTGTGAGCACTGGCTCCCTCCCTCACACGTGCAGGGGAAGTTCAGCAGCTCAGTGGCCCAATATCTGAAGGGGGAAAAGAATAAACACCTCTAGGATAATATGAGAATGAGCCAAATGAATGCCTGTGAAATTTAACAAAAGGGCCCCCTGTCCAGACCCCAGGGCTTGTCTCTTACTTGGCACATGTGAACCTCCAGCACTTATTTACATGGAGTGACTGAAAATCTCCATGAGTTACTTCTTGGGTTGAGGTCAGGTCTGCTGTAGCTGCCTTCTTGCCAGCCACATGGGTCCCTGTGGCTATGTGTATTTCAGCATGCCCAATGGAGTGCACTGGTTTGGCTTTTTTCTTCTGCAGTTAATTTCTTTTCCTTTGTAATAGCATTATAAATATCTCACTGAGGCAGTGAGAGCCCTGGTAGACAGTGCCCTTTGTAGCACTGAACTGTGCTACAGTTTGACTTTCACCCTGAACTGTGCTTGTCTGAAGCATGTACTTGGTGTCATGATGAAGTGAGTGGGGAGGTGTATAATATTTGGTTTCAAGTTCCGATTTTGTTGTCCGGAAACTCTTCGTGGCTTTCTCCTGATAACCTAGAATCATCATTGAGTATTTGTCTGTCTGTCTCACTCTTACACACACATATTCATTCACCACCATCCCGACCTCCACAAGTTCAGGCAGGGTCATTCTTAAGCTGTCCTTGTAGGCGATGTATACCTGGCCTTCCAGAATGTCCAATCAAGAGGCAGCCCAGATGTCCTCAACCACCATTTTTGTTCCTAATAGTGTCAGGGAACGCTTCCTTTCCCACCCAGATTCTGCATTTGCCCTTCACAAACAGAAAGACTGGCTGCCAGCCTTTGCGGAGGACCCTCACCCAAGCTCACAGCACCTCCAGGGCTCCTCCAGGCTGAATAATCCCATCTGTTTAACCATTCCGTAAAAAGTCTTATGTTTCAATTATCTAATCATTTTTTCAGCTTCTCTTTGAGCCCTTTCTCGATTCTTCTTTCAGTAAAGCATCTAACCCCAGAACTGAATGTATTGAAGATCTAAACAGTGCAGAATTCTTTAAAAATTTCTTGAAATATAGTTGATTACAATCTTGTGTTCATATCTGCTGTACAGAAAAGTGATCCAGTTACACATATATGTACATTCACTTTCCTATTCTCTTCCATTGTGGTTTATCACAGGATACTGAATATAGTTCCCTGGCTATACAGTAGAACCTTGTCACTTATAAACAGTGCTGAATTTTTAAAAGATAGAATTTAAAAAATCAGTGTCAGTGGCTCTCATTGGTAGGCATTTAACATAAAAATAGTGAGTTGATTACTTGCCCCATATAAAAGAACTGGTGGTGTACACACACACACACACAATGGGAGGGAGGTGTTGGCCTTTTGCACAGCCCTGGAGAGCAGGAGACACTCTCTAGCACATTGTGACCTCTGCTTGCTGAGCACGGGGTAGCCAGCAGCCTTGAAGTCTCTCATATACCTGAGAGGATGGGTGTTATTTGAAGGTAAACAGAACTCGGGCAAAAATCGTCAAGTGGATGAAAGAATTCAACACTGGGCATTTTTTATTTTCTTTCCCTGCCCCCCTTCCAAGTGCCGTCCTGTCTGTACATTGATGAATGTGCACGCCAGTGCTGTGTACTTACAGGTAGAGCACGTTGCCGACAGAGAACGTCAATGGGAAATGCTTTCCTCCTTCCTTCATCTTGTTTCACACTCTCTCCATTCTCATCTGGAACACAGAATCTGAGGAAGAGATAGTTTTCTTTCTAGCCCATATCCACTTCCATCTGCTTCCAGTTATACTTGAAGAGGAAGTGGTGGAAGCAATCCCGAATTAGTATAAAACATTAGTATATTCAATAGTAACGTACAAATAAAAAATGTTACTGTTAATATCCTCACTGATTCAATACCTAGAACTTTATCCATTCTTGCTTTAAATTCTTATAGATTTTTCTGTCAGGGTGCTCAGGGCTGGAGCACTGGGATGACCCTAAGGATGGGATGGGGAGGGAGGGGGGAGGGAGGGTCAGGATAGGGAACACATGTACACCCATGGCTGATTGATGTGAATGTATGGCAAAAACCACCACAATATTATAAAGCAATTAGCCTCCAATTAAAATTTTAAAAAAAAGATTTTTCTATCAGTCTCTTACCCTTTAGTCTGGATGAGTATTTGAATACAATTTGCTTTCCTGGGACTATTAGATGTCTATTTCCAATACTGTTTGGTTTTAGGAGAGTTGCTTTTTCTGTATATTGTCAGTATTTTAATGCACGTGCACTATTTGAGTTAAAAGAGAAAGAGTTGCCTAGGAATCAACCTAAAACATTGCCCCTGTGGAATGAGATCTGCCCAGTAGATTATGATTTACCGAAGTGTGGCTTAACCCATGTCTGACAGACTGTCAAGTGTTGCTGTATTCTCTTGGTTGGCTGAGGTCACAATCAGAGAAGACAACAACCATCTCCTTGCCCCAGTTCTGCTCTGGACATAAACCTGAGCACCATTTCTCTGCCCTCTGCCCCTGGGAACTCAGATCTATAGGAGAGCCAATGCTAGCAATTGGTTACCAAAAAGTTAAAAATCTGTGCCATGAAAAAAGTAGTCCAAGTCTACAGACTTGGAAAAAAACTATATAAATTACATGCAGAGTACATCGTACAAAATGCTGGAATGGATGAAGTACAAGCTGAAATCAAGATTGCTGGGAGAAATATCAATAACCTCAGATATGCAGATGACAGCACCCTTATGGCAGAAAGCAAAGAGGAACTGAAGAGCCTCTTGATGAAAGTGGAAGAGGAGAGTGAAAAAGCTGGCTTAAAGCTCAACATTCAGAAAACTAAGATCATGGCATCCAGTCCCATCACTTCATGGGAAATAGATGGGGAAACAATGGAAACAGTGACAGACTTTCTTTTCTTGGGCTCCAAAATCACTGCAGACGGTGACTGCAGCCATGAAATTAAAAGATGCTTGCTCCTTGGTATAAAAGCTATGACCAACCTAGCCAGCATACTAAAATGAAGAGACATTACTTTGCCAACAAAGGTCCATCTAATCAAAGCTATGGTTTTTCCAGTTGTCATGTATGTATGTGAGAGTTGGACCATAAAAAAAGCTGAGCGTTTCAAAAGCATCAAGAATTGATGCTTTTGAACTGTGGTGTTGGAGAAGATTCTTGAGAGTCCCTTGGACAGCAAGGAGATAAAACCAGTCCATCCTAAAGGAAATCAGTCCTGAGTATTCATTGAAAGGACTGATGCTGAAGCTGAAACTCCAATACTTTGGCCACCTAATATGAAGAACTGACTCATTGGAAAAGACCCTGATGCTGGGAAAGATTGAAGATGGGAGGAGAAGGAGATGACAGAGGATGAGATGGTTGGATGGCATCACCAACTCGATGGACATGAGTTTGAGCAAACTCTGGGAGTTGGTGATGGACAGGGAAGCCTGGCATGCTGAAGTCCATGGGGTTGGAAAGAGTTGGACATGACTGAGTGACTGAACTGAACTGAAGTCCACAGAGTCAGTATATAGAACACAGGCTGAGTTTGTGTTCCTGTCATACAGCTCCCATTACTAACTAAATGATTGCAGTTTCCTCATCTCAAACAGGGATGATGATAGTGTATACAGGCATAACTCATTTTATTGTGCTTTGCTACATTTGCACTTTAAAGATACTGTGCTTTTTTACAAATCAGACATTTCTGTCAACTCTTCATCTAGCAAGTCTACTGGTGCCATTTTTCCAACAGTATTTGCTCACTTGGTGTCTCTATGTCAAATTCTGATGATTCTTGCAATATGCCACACTTTATCAGTCTGTTTATTACCGTGATCTGTGGTCAGTGATCTTCCATGTTAGTATTGTAATTGTTGTCAGGCACCAAGAACTGTGCCCACATAAGATGGCAAATGTAATTGATAAATTTTGTGTGTGTTCTGACTGTTGTTTAGTCGCTGAGCTGTGTCTGACTCTTTTGTGACCCCACAGACTGTAGCCCTCCAGGCTCCTCTGTCCATGGGATTTCCCAGGCAAGAATACTAGAGTGGGTTGTCATTTCCTTCTCCAGTGTCTGACTACCCTACCAGCCACTATTCTTCATCTTTCCCCCTCTTCTCAGGCCTCCCTATTCCCTAAGACACAATATTGAAATTAGGCCAGTTAATAACCCTACAATTGCCTCTTAAGTGTTCAGGTGAAAGGAAGAGTTGCATATCTCTCATTTTAAATAAACGACTAGAAATGATGAAGCTTAGTGAATACGGCATGTTGTAAGCCAAGATAGGCTGAAAGCTAGGCCTCGTCCTGAACGGTTAGTCAAGTTCTGAATGAAAACCAAAAGTTCTTGAAGGAAAACAAAGTTCTGTTCCAGTGAACCCATGAACGATTAAGAAAACAAAAGAGCCTGATTGCTGATCTGGATACAGTGTTAGTGGCCTGGATAGATCAAACCAACCACAACACCACCTTAAGCCAAAGCCTAATCTAGAGCAAGCCTTAACTCTTTTCATTTCTTTGAAGGCTGAGGGAGGTGAGGAAGCTACAGAAGATAAATTTGATGCTAACCATGACTGGTTCATGAGGTTTAAGAAATCAAGCCATCTACATGAAATAAAAACAAACGGTAAAGCAGCAAGTGTCGATGTAGAAGCTACACCAAGTTATCCAGAAAGTCTAGCTAAGATCATAAATGAAGATGGATACACTAAACAACAAATTTTCAGTGTAGACAAAACAACCTTCTATTGAAAGAAGATGCTATGTAGAACTTTCATAGCTAAAGAAGAGAAGTCAAAGCCTGGTTTCAAAGCTTCAAGGACAGGCTGACTGTTCTGTTAAGGGCTAGTGCAGCTGGTTGGAGAAGGCAATGCCAACCCATTCCAGTACTCTTGCCTGGAAAATCCCACGGATGGAGGAGCCTGGTGGGCTGCAGTCCATGGGGTCGCAAAGAGTCAGACACGACTGTGCGACTTCACTTTCACTTTTCCCTTTCCTGCATTGGAGAAGGAAATGGCAACCCACTCCAGGGTTCTTGCCTGGAGAATCCAAGGGATGGGGGAGCCTGGTGGGCTGCTGTCTATGGGGTTGCACAGAGTCGGACATGACTGAAGTGACTTAGCAGCAGCAGCAGTGCAGCTGGTATTAACACCAATGCTCATTTACCATCATGAAAATCCTAGGGTCCTTAAGCATTATGCCAAATGTACTCTGCGTGTACTTTGTAAATGCAACAACACAGCCTGGATGACAATACATCCATTTACAATATGATTTAAAGAATGTTTTAAGCCCACTGTTCAAACCTGCAGACATGTGAAGTTGCTTCAGTCATGTCTGACTCTTTGCAACCCTACAAACTGTAGCCCACCAGGCTTCTCTGTCCATGGGATTCTCCAGGCAAGAATACTGGAGTAGGTTGCTATGTCCTCCTCCAGGAAATCTTCTCAACTCAGGGTTTGAATCCGCATCTCTTATGTCTCCTGCTTTGACAGGGGAGTTCTTTACCACTAGTGCTACCTGGGAAGCCCCTGTTGAAGCCTACTGCTGAGAAAAAAAGATTGCTTTCAAAATGTTACTGCTCATTGACAATGCACCTGGTCACCCATGAACTCTAATGGAGATGTGCAACAAGATGCATGTTGTTTTCATGGCTGCTAACATAATGTGTATTCTGCAGCCCATAGATCAAAGGATCATTTCAACTTTCAAGTGTTAGTACTTAAATATGTTCTCTAAGGCTATAGTTGCCATACATAGTGATTCCTCTGATGGATCTGGGCAAAGGCCTTGAGAACCTGAAAATTCCATTAAGAATATTTGTGGTTCATGGGAAGAGGTCAAGATAGCAATGTTAACAGGAGTTTGGAAAAAAGTTGATTCCAGCTCTTATGGATGACTTTGAGGGTTTAAGATTTCAGTGGAGGACATAACTGCAGATGTGGTTGGAAATAGTATGAGAACTAGAATTTGAAGTGGCGCCTACAGATGTGACTGAATTATTGCAATCTCATGATAAAATTTCATCTAATGAGCTTCTTCTTACAGATGAACAAAGAAAATGGTTTCTTGACATGGAATCCACTCCTGCTGAAAATGCTGTGAAGATTGTTGAAATAACAACAAAAGATTTAAAATATTACCTAAATTTAGTTGATTAAGCAACAATAGATTTTGAGAGAATTAACTCTAACATTGAAGTTCTAGGATGGGTAAAATACTATGAAATGGCATTACATGCTACAGAGAAATAATTCATGAAAGAAAGAGTCAATCCATATGGCAGACTTTCTTTTATTTTAAGAAATTGCCATGATCACCCCAGCCTTCAGCAACCACCACTATGATCAGCCATCAGCATCAAGGCAAGACCTCCCTCCAGCAAAAAGGTTATGAATGGCTGAAGGTTCAGATAATGGTTAGCATTTTTCACAATATTTTTAGTGAAGATATATACATTGTAAAGACATAAAGCTATTTCACACTTAACAGTCTATCAGTTCAGTTCAGTTCAGTCACTCAGTCGTGTCCGACTCTTTGCGACCCCATGAACCGCAGCCGCCAGGCCTCCCTGTCCATCACCAACTCCCGGAGTTCACTCAGACCCACGTCCATCGAGTCAGTGATGCCATCCAGCCATCTCATCCTCTGTCGTCCCCTTCTCCTCCTGCCCCCAATCCCTCCCAGCATCAGAGTCTTTTCCAATGAGTCAACTCTTCGCATGAGGTGGCCAAAGTACTGGAGTTTCAGCTTCAGCATCATTCCTTCCAAAGAACATCCAGGGCTGATCTCCTTCAGAATGGACTGGTTGGATCTCCTTGCAGTCCAAGGGACTCTCAGGAGTCTTCTCCAACACCACAGTTCAAAAGCATCAATTCTTCGGCGCTCAGCTTTCTTCACAGTCTGTAGTATATTATAAACATAACTTTTATTTGCAATCAAAACTTTTGTAACTCAATTTATTGCAGTTGAGTCACAAATTTACTGCCACTTTGTTGTGGCAGTCTGGAACTGAACTCACAGTATCTCTGAGCAGTGCTTGTACATCAGAGTTAGGAAGTTGAGAGAATTGAACTGGGTTAGTTAATGTAAAGTTCTTCTCCCAGGGTCCAAAACAGAGATGGCTTCAATCAGCATGGTGTACATATAATATCACACACACACACACATAGATCTCTCCTTAATAGCTCTCATTTTTAAATAACCATGTTTATTAAAGTAAAATTATTTTTTTCCTGTTTTTACATTTTTTTCTTTCTAATCTTATTTTTGACATTACAATCTTATCCAAGTCTCTCACTCTATATTTCCTTAATGTGTTTCTTTCTGATAACTTCTATAACAGTCTTTCTCCCTTACAAACATCCTGTCCCCAAATTACATTATTAAAGTTCTGTAGAAGAATGTTTACAACCAGGATCGAATCTTATTTCAGCCATGGATATTGAGTCCTCTTCTTGCTTGTCTAACTTATTTAGTTTTCCTGCCTTTAGTATATTAGCCCTCTTTTTCCAAGTGTACATTTCTCTTTATATCAGGTAAAAACCACTCTTATTAGCAGATACTTTCTAAATCAGCATCTGAAGTCAAATAATGACCACTGTGGGCACCATTTATTAAATGCCTATTGTATGATAGCACTTACACACACATTAACTCTAATCATCTTCACACCTCTACTGAGTAGAATAAGTAATGTACAGATATTATTCTTTATATTTTCATGTGAGAATGAAGTTGCAAGTTCAGAGTTCCCACTCAGATCTGCTTACTTGCAGAGCTCATGTGTTCTCTTCTGTTGTACCGTGATGCTTCTTAAAGACTTTGGGGTATGTTCATTTCAAGCTTGGATGTCAAACCTTTTCAGCTGTGGCCACACAGACTCTTTAGCTTCCTAGAGGGAATTGAGGAGACATGGCTATAATTGTCCCATCTTCTCTACCATTGACCCCAACCTAAGAGTCCCTCTGGACCTGACCAGGGGCTTTCTAACAGAGCCATGCCTCTCATGTTGAGGGCAACTGGAAGATGAGATTAAGAGAGGCTTCTCCATAGTGCCAGGTCTTTAAGTCATGAGCTACAGTTTTGGCATGATAGCCCCCTCACTGGGCATTTTTCTAGAACATAAGCAGGTCCCTCTCTGGTGAAATCTATGGAATGTGCTCCTTAGCAGTGATCTAGGTGCCCTGGGCTTAGAAAGAGTGCATCTACCTGAAACATCTCTTCTTCCTTCATCAGCCCTCTTCTTTGCGGTGGGGGGGGGGGGGGGGGGTGGGGGGAGGTTCCTATAAAGTCCTCTAACTCTGAAAGTCTCCTCATTCACACCTCTTAACAGCCCTCTGGCTCAGACACCCTCACCTCCTTTCTGCTGCCTTTCCTGGGACTTGGATGACACCCATATTGCTTTTTCAGTGAGGACCCTGGAGAGACCCTAGAGAGAGATGTAAAAGGATCTGTTCTTTTTAAACCACTTCAGCTGCTTACTATGTCAACTCAACTGAGCAGAAAAGTGGTGGGAAGGCTCCTAATACTTCAGCCCACGTATGCCAAGACAGATGGCATCTCTCCACATCTGAGTGTGTAAGGCTATATGTTCTCTTGTATCATTTATTCATACTTTCTAATACATCAAAAGAGGGTATTAGTAATGTATTTCCTTCAAAAAGTTGCTGGATAGCTTGCTATATCCACCATTCTCTAGAGTGTGTCCCTGGATACCAAAGTATTTCAGCCTTAAAGAAGCAAACGTAAATGATTTGCAGCAAAACCCATAGATTTTACTCTTTGTAGCAAACCTTTGGGGATAAGGATTTTTATCCTGCTCAAAATGAAAGTTTCATGTCATGTCACGTTATTGAAAATTTTAATTGTGATAACATAGTCCAGTGCATTAAGGAAGCCCAATATAAGGAAGAATTGCATTTTGGAAATGAGTAAAAGAATTTCTTTTGTTCATTGCCTATGAGGGTATGTTACTCATAGCTTGCTGAGATTATGGAAAAGAGCTGGGCTCACTGTTTCATTGTGGAATATTGATGATAGTGTTAGTCATTTACTGTTACACTGTCTTGGTCTCACAAGTGGGATTCAGGATGTTGATAACTGTGGAGACCCACATTGACATAAAGGACGTTAGTCCTGCCTAGTAGGTCATGCCTGTGTGCTTTTAGGCCATATCCATTAGGCCATGTCTGTGTGCTCTTAGGAAATGGCAAAATAATGTTGGCTATACACTTTCATGCCTGCTTTGGCAGAAAAGAACCAAGAAAGGGGTGAAACTCTGGTGGAGAGGAGCAACACATGTCTTAAGCAAGTGTGATCGCTTATAATGAGAATACAAGCAACATACAGAAAATGATAAAGGCTTAAGGTTGTGTTTGTGAAACCCTTAATATATTTTTTATTTGCTTTGGGATAAAAGTCTTCCATTAGGACACAGAGGCCAATTTGAGTCTTTAGGGGCTCAGTCCTTTAGGGGAACTCACTCTCTAGACCATGAAGCGTTAAAGTGGAAATTAAAGTAGGTCATCCTATTACGAAGGAGAAGCCCCCAAGCAAGACAATAAAACAAATCTCACTTGTTGGAAAAGGTCAAGGCTAAAGTGAACAAATCTCATTGAGACAGAAAGAATCTATTCCCACTATTCAATCACATAAAATTTGCACCAGCCTATGCAAATTTAGAGCCATTCTTGGTTTCACAGTTTGTCAGTAATCACTATTCATCCATGAGTCAGATATGTAAATGTTTCCATAGTTGTTTTACTGCCCAGGGGAGTTTCACATATAAGCACATTCAGAACAGGATCACTGGGAACAGTGGCCAGGAAGCATGGTACATATAGGTCACCATCCCCGTGATCATCAACATCTCTTGCACTAAATGATGAATGCAGAATCCAAACCAAAAGATAAAAGGTGAAGAGATAAATAAAAAGAAATAAGGGAACAGAGGAAAAACTGTAAAGGGAGCTGAAATAAAAAGAAGTTGATTCAAAGTCATTGATCCCAAACCTGAACACTGGTTTCCAGGGTAATGCCAGGTAACTTTTTACAGCCTTACTTTTTTCAGGCTACTGGAGGTTGGTGCTTACTTACACTCTAAGTTATGTTTAAGGAAGAGTTGTAATGAGGATTCATTTTTCTTTCTTAAATTGTTAGGAAGTTTTTCATTAAAATTATTTCTGTAAGCTTATGTAATGGGATGTGGTAGATACACATAGAAATGTCCTAACTGGAAAGTGGCTCATATTATAGTCTTGGGATTCTAGACAGCTAAGAAAAATAGCATCCTAGTAATGAAAATAATACTTGTTCACATGCCCAGCCTTAAAAGAAACCAGGCAGAGGACCAAGTGAAAAATCAGACTTGAAATTTAATTGATACACTTGTTGCACTGTGGTTGGCACTTTAGGTGCCTTTGACATAGAAGGTTGAGAAAGACTGCGTAAGAGAAAGACTGCGTGACAGTTGTGGCTGAAGATACTATAGGGCTGTATGGTTGCAGCCACTATAAATTCTGTAGACTAAATAGAATTTTATTAAGTCCAATAGTCATTGAGAGGTAGACTGTCATTCATCAAATGCATTGAATGGTGGAATATATGCATTTTCAAATTATTTTTGTTCTAACCTATCTTTAGCTATTTAAGTCAAAAATGTGAGTAAATGGATCATTGTGCACATTAGAATTAGACTGAGACTATTGATTCAAGGTTTCTAGTGAATGAATTATCAATATGGCCAACTGCAAATTTCTTTTGGAATTGCTGCAAATTGGCACATCAGTGCCTTTGACTAGATCATGCATAATGTAGGTTATTGTTACAGTGAATCCCTGCAGGATGTATAACATTATGGCTATTATATAACTCCAATAAAGCACATGGCCCTGAGTCACTGAAAACACTTTGTCCAGTGATTCCTCAGGTGTGTGAGTTGATACAGCCTCTACAGCTAAAGTAGATAAGTGGTGGTCTGTAGCCACCCATGGCAAATAGCCCCAGACAAGATCCACAGTCACTTAGACCTGCCTAGCAGGCTGATGCTGTGTGCTGCTTAGGAAAAAGCAGACCAGCAAAGTCTGCCTCTCTTTGACAGGTGTCTAGGATGTCAGTTACTGGCCTCCAACTTCACTAAGCAACCTAAGAAGGGGATGATCCTGGGTGATGATAGCATTCCAGAATGGGGCGGGGTGGGGTAGGGGTTGGGGAGGAAGGAAAATAATGTCTGGGCCAAAACTTCTTACATTTCCTTTTGCCCTGGGAAATTTATAGGGTGTGTGTGTGTGTATATATATATGTTTGTGTGTGTGTGTGTGTGTGTGTGTGTATATATATATATATGTTTATATATATATATATATATATGCATTTGTATTTCCATGAAGCAATCCAGCCCTGTTTGGTAACTATAACAGCATATTTGAGCACCTTTAGAGCTATCAGGATAGCCAAGTAAGTGTCTAGGCATCTCAAATTTATATAACAGTCTTTTCCTGAAAAAATTGACCATTTATTGACAATTCATGTATTGCATCTAATTTTCTCTTTAACACTCATGATGAATACACTAGTAAAAGCTTCAAGACAAAACAGAATCATATCTTTTGAATATTTTTTAAACAAAGTTGGGCTTGCATTTTAAAGGGAAAAACTCACAGTGATTATTTGACTTATCTAATAGTGAAAACAAGAAAATAGTTGGGTCTGTCCTTTTTGCTGCCTCCGACGTGTGGGTCAGAAAGGCAGAGATGGTAAGCCCGGTCGTTTCCATAGTTTCATCCTTCACCTTCTTCAAATCACTGTACCATGTCTGATTTCACATTCAAGCTAGTCACTTTAGGTTTTCTCTTTGCATTTCCATTAGCTATACTTCTCTACAGACAACTTCAGTCCCACGATGCCTATTAAATCTCACTGAGATCTTGGGTAAAGCATCTTTTGATCCTGGAAATTCAAGTAATAAATTAGCCAGTTACTTTTCAGTGATGGCACTGAATTCTCTTCTAGTCACGATAGTCATTGAAGGAGATTGGAAAGAGGAAGAAAACTCCAATCTCAGTCTTCATGAAAAAAATTTCACTTTGGAAAGTCAGAGGAAAATGCCAGAATTTAATTTTCTTCTTTAGTAATGTCTTTATCCCCCAAAATTACAGACACCAAAAAGTTCACACTCCAGCCCAGTCCTTTCATCCTGTTTCTGAATTGGACCACAGGAGAAGCCAAGATATGTAGCCGAGTACCACTGCTTTTAATAGTATGAATTTGGTCTGAATGCACACCTAGAAAATTTAGTGCTGGCAAATTTCACACTCAGTTGTTTTGCTTTGAAGGATATCATCTAGAGATTCTCTGAAGGAGATTTCATATGACATTAGTTGTTATGCTTTGGAGATATGCAAATATGTTAGCAAACAACAAAAATCCACAGCCCCTTTTGCTTCGTGTGTGTTAAGTAGGCATGTGGGGATAAATGCAGCAGCATTTCCTTAGACCTCTGAACAGGATGAGAGCTCTGTGGACAAGCGTGTAGGCTGGTCTTTCTCACTCAGACCCACCGGCCGACTGTGAAATGAAAAGAGAAGGTCGGCAAAGCAGCCGAAAGCTGTAGCAGGTGGTACACCAAGTTGTTTATCCCAAGATCATTCAGGACCAGGTTTCTAATTCTATCGGAGTAATTGATTTTCCCATAAATGTGCATCTCTACCTTCTATGGAGCTAAGGCAATGAAGTCATGTAGCCCTCTAAGCATTTGAAATGTACAGAAAACCAATATAAAGGTATCAATGTTGTAAATAGAAGATACGGAATAGGTGCAATTACTTGAAAAGATCTCCAAAACAATCCTAATAAGCATTGTCGATTTCTGGGACTAAATGCTACCATTAGCAGTCCATCATATTTATGGCTTTATGTGGATCTAGTGAAAATTAATTATTAATTACATGAGTGATATATGAAATAAAGAGCAGAGACTCTAGTTGTAGTGATTTCCTGAAGTTAACACTGAGGACTTTCAGGGCCCAACCATTTTCCCCGAATGTCTAAACTACTATCCTAGTTCAGGTTACCATAACAAAATACCATAGAGTGGGTGGCTTAGATAACAGAAATTTATTTTCTCATGGTTCTGGAGTCTAAAGGTCCAAGATCAAGGTGCTAGCATGGTCGGATTCTGGTGAGGACTCTACTCCTGACTTGCAGATGGCCACCTTCTAACTGTGTGCGCTCAGGGCCTTTTCTAGGTGCATGCGTATGGGGACTGTTCTCTCTCTCTCTCATAAGACTACCAGTCCTATCGGATTAGGACCCATATGACCTCATTTAACCTTAATTACCTCTTAAAAAAACCCAGTCCCCAAATATGGTCACATTGGAATTTAGGGCTTCAACATGTGACTGAATTTGGGAGGAGGCGTGTAATCCAGTTAATCCATGGTGACCATATTTGTCACAGTTAAGCTCTTTTCATTACAGATTTTTTAATACCCTTTCCTTAGAGAGATCAATAAGTGTTTCCTAAAATGAAACTCATATGTGAATGCAACAGCTAAATATCTGAGGTCTCTAAATGGGTCTTTTAATATGCTCAAGTCGTTATAGGTTTCTTCAATCTTTGTTACTACCTCTGACACAGACTCCTTACCTAAAGGAATACACGTACAAAGTTTTTGTTTTTTATTTTGAAAATCCTGTTCTTTAAAGTTACCCAGTGTCCAGTAAACAGTCAGTTCATGTCATAATCAGCCATAACAGAAACACCAATATGGGTCTACCTTCCATCTTCAAGGATGTATCATTTAAGCAAACACGACTGGAAAATAAATTTCTATAAAGTCAATCTTATTTTCACACTAACTTCTATTTAAAATAGTATGTGTGTGTGTATATATATACATATATATATATATATATATATATGTATATATAACCAGAGAGAGAAAGGAAAAAATTCTTAGTCTAAATGGAAACTTTGGAACCAGAAATGGGGTGAGTGTGCTGGCACGCTCCATGACTTGCTACTGTGTGTTCTCAAGTCCCATCCTGGCAGTAGCCTGTTAAGAGGTGTAGATCTAGCAATTATTGATTAACTGGGGTCCCTTCTTTATTTCTAGGCATTAGCCTCTTCCTCTAAGTCATGAGAATTTCCTTGAGGTCTATAGTCTCTAGTTTGTTCAGTTCAGTCACTCAGTCGGGTCCAGCTCTTTGCAACCCCATGAACTGCAGCACAACAGGCTTCCCTGCCCATCACCAACTCCCAAAGCTTGCTCAAGCTTATGTCCATCGAGTCGGTGATGCCATCCAACCATCTCATCCTCTGTCGTCCCCTTCTCCTGCCTTCAATCTTTCTCAGCATTAGGGTCTTTTCCAATGAGTCAGTTCTTCACATCAGGTGGCCAAAGTGTGGGAGCTTCAGCATCAGTCCTTCCAATGAATATTCAAGACTGGTTTCCTCTTGAATGGACATTTACAAATTCTAGGAAGATAATCATGTGAGCTATTGGTTATGTTAATTAACCAGGTAAGAGGAATCCTTTTACAATGTATATGTATATCCAATCATCACAATACATGCTTTAAATATTTTGCAATTTCATGTGTCAATTACGGCTCAGCAAAGCTTTAAAAATGCAAATTCCATCAATCCATGCCTTTTCCAACCCATAAACAGGATATTAGAGGTGTGAAGATTGGTAATATCAGACAAGAGTCCCCACCGTGTATGGAGAGTGTCCTAAGTCACTTTGCCTTGTGAGTTTTTGTTTTATAAGTGAATTCCCACTTTTCTCATTTTCTTCATCTTGGATCCCATAGATGAATTTTGTTTAAGAAAGTAACTCTTGAGTTGCTCTTTGTTCAGCTAGTATAGGCCTGGTGCGTAGGAAGCCCTCAACAGGTGTTTTCTGAATGCATAACACTGAAGCAGTAGGGACATGACAACCACTTATGTGGAAAGAAATACTAGAGGAAGCATAGACTCCTAGCAACTGTGATGGGTGTGAAACAAGTAAAATCCCCAGCAGGTATCCCAGCGGCAGGAGGAAAAGGAGGTTCCTTTCTTCTTACACCTACCACATTTTCTTGTGTGACATTGGGCCGTGTACTTGATTTCCCTGAGATGCGTTTCCTTATCTGTAATATAGGATTAAATAATGCCCAGGTCAAAATTTGTTCTAAATAATTTCCCTAACAAGTGTTAGTTTCCTTCCATTCCCTCTTCTCTAAGGTGAATATTTGAGTGAACTGAGCATTGTTTAAAGCATCTAGCTGCTCAGATGGTAAAGAATCTGCCTGCAGTGCAGGAGACCCAGGTTCGATCCCTGGGTTGAGAAGATTACCTGGAGAAAGAAACAGCACCCCATTCCAGTATCCTTGCCTAGATAATTCTGTGGACAGAGGAGCCAGGCGGGCTACAAAGACACAACTGAGTGACTAACACTCACTTTTTTTCCTAATATGCGATGATAATATATATGATTTATAGTAGTATGTGTGTGTGTGCTTAGTCACTCAGTCATGTCCAACTTTTTGAAACCCCATGAACTGTAGCCCACCAGGCTCTTTTGTCCATGGGATTTCCCAGGCAAGAATACTGGAGTGGGTAGCCATTCCCTTATCCAGGGCATTGTCCTCACCCAGGGATCAAACCCAGTCTCCTGCATTGCAGGTGGATTCTTTCCTGTCTTAGCCACCAGGGAAGCCCATATAGTAGTATATTTCATATATACTGCTGTATATCATATATGTGAGAGTGTTATGACCATTCCCTAGAGTCGCCTGTGATCTACAGGATGCCCAGTGAACAATTATTCGGTTCTGTTCTTTTTTTGTGTGCTCTTTTGTATAACACAGACAATCTGAACGACACCTGGAGCCAAGCTTCATGTGTAGCCAAAGCAAAGCAGTGGCGTTGTTAGACCTTTCAGGACCAGTACAACGGAGTGCTTATGTTACCCTGCTGACCTGGGAACTCCTCCCTTAATTTGAAAGAGAATTCTGAATTCAAGAAAAAAGATGCACAATAAGGAATTACCTCCTAGGTTCTGAAGAGCCTACGTTTCAGTAAACTAATGCACCACATGCAAGATAGGTGATGTTTTAATGTTCCAGTGAATATGTGTGCCTTAGGATAATTAGTGGGAGTCCTCTCCCTGAGGCAGAAGGAGCTTGTGAGCAGCACATGGTCACTTCTGCCTCAGGTAGAGTCCCGGTCCCCTGGGACAAGCCACAGATAATGTGAGGTCTGCATGTTGTCCCCCGTGGCTCAGAGACACCGGCACACGTGCCTCCACCAAATGCCGCACCCTGTCTTTATATCAGAGCCTGCTGTCCATTTGGCTAGATGTTCAAATCAAGACATTCACCTCCCTCAAGGCTGGATGTAAGGCTTGAACTAGCATCCCAGAGAAAAAAGGGTCAGCACTTTGATACACAGCTTCCATGAAATGGAATTTTAATGAGCAGAAGCAAAACCTGATCTCCTTGCTCAGAAAGCCGATGTCTTTGTTCTTTTCATGTCATAACATTTCACTAGCTCAACATCTCCCCTTTTATTCTGGTACTTCTCCTCTAAGAACTGAAGAGAGGCCGCCTGTGTCTCTCGGCAGTGTTTTCTCACCTAAGATGTGTGGATTTGTGTGTTTAAGGAAACTCTTAGGAAAGATGTCTTGCGGTGTCAAGGTTTGTTGTTCTGGAGTTCTGTTTTAGAGGGAAAATAGTCAAATTTCACCAAATTAATCCAATTCGCTGTTGTGATTGGGGAACATGTGGCTTTGGGTACGTGATCATCATATAAAGCTCTTCTATCATCCTTCACATTATTGACTCATTGCCGGTGGGGGCACAAAGGAAAAGATGCAGGAGCCAGAAAGCGCAGAGAGATTTCTGAGAGTTAAAATAAAAATCCACACCTTTGATGTGTGCTTTTCTCCACTTCGAGAAAATATACTTAAGAGTCTTTCTAAAAATAAGGCTTTTGTTTCCACAGCACTTGATGGTTAAAACTCAGATTGCAAAGGCAAAATTTGGGGAACTTTGTCTTCCCCATAAACAGATACATGTGGGCGCTTCTGGACATCATCCCGGGCTCTCCTCGAGGTTGCCGGGAGTCTGCATGCGTGTGCGTGAACAGTCCAGTATCAGCTCCTGAGTGCAGTCAGAGGGCAGCATGGCGCTTTAATGAGCTCGATCAAAGTGTTATTGTGTCCAAAGGCCAAAAAATGTAAGAAACACTTGTAACTCTTTTATCTGCTGCCAAAACAGAGTGGAAAGAGAAGCAGTGGAGCCCCGTCCTCAGTCTCCAGACCGTGCTTCTTTTGTGCTTCTTCACTCTTTCACGATGATGGAGATGTGGTTTAAGAGCAAACTCGCGTACTCCCAGCGCTCACCCATTGCTCAGGTCGCAGAAGTAATTTTCTCACACAGCCTCTCCTTGTTAACAGCAGAGTCATCGTAGGAGTTGTAAAACGCTACAGCCAGTCTCTACTGGCTGGCAAGCTTTGTGCCCACGTTCATGTTCTGCTCTTGTCCTAACAGAATTATATCAGAACAGTGAAAAATGCTGGGTTTGGAGGGAACGCTGTGTGTCCGAGACCGTACTTTATCACGGGTGGGTTAACCAAAGCCTGAAGTAGAAGAACATCATAGATGCACGGCGCATCGGACATGAAGCACATGCTTGCATTTAAATCACGTATATCTTACTTTTTTACTGATGTAATTGTGAAATATGTTCTTTTTGCATTCATAATTAGGGGGTGGAACAGATGGTGAAGGCTTAGTTTAAAATAATCTGTCATTAAAATAACCTAGCCTACTGGTAATTCTTCACTCTAACTGGAGATAGGTCATAGGGAAAGAGTTCGGGGTGATTTTTTTTTTCCTCTTCTACAATGGAATGTTGTAGAAAGAACCACTCATTTCAGAGTAGTCTTGTACGTGAGAATTGCCTCTGTAAGGGCACTGTAGTAAGATTTCACTTTGAAATTTGGTTGCAGGGAAATATGCAGGGGATAAAAAAAGAAAGCAGACACAAAACAACTTTGACAAATATAAATCCATTTAGCACAATGCATTAAACATTAGTATACCTTCAATCATGAAGCTATAGTTAGTTTTATACCCTGCAAGGAAATAGCCTCATCATTTGACAAATACTGTTAGAGGCACTCGGCTTTTGGGGTTAAGAAACTGCGCCTTACACTTTATATGTTACTCTGATGTCAGGGGATATAAATTATAATTACAGGCATTATTATTCAGAGACGCTGTGGCTCCTGACTTGTGTATCCAAGCCTCGCTGCAGCATGCGTACCTCATAGACTTACTGGGATGTGACAAAGGAAATCTCTCATCAGCCCTGTCGAGATGCCTAAGAACTGGTTTTAGTAGTAAGAAAACTGTCTTGATGAATCAGATACTTGCATGCCTTGAAAACGTCTGTTTTACTGTTTCTTCTAAGATTTTGTTCTCCATCTGCTTTGAGGAAAGCAGATAGATTTCAGCGTGGCTTTGTAATAAATCTTCTCAAGGAGGAACTAGCATTAACATTTGTGTTGGTTCTTTTTCATCTTAATCCAACCTTAGTTAATAATCAGAAAATTCTACATACTGAGTAAGAAGATGTAATTAACCCCTTGACCCCAGAATCTTAATTGGCGCCTGTTGAAAACAGTGGGCAGTTTAAAAAAAAAAAAAATTAAAAGGTAGCCTGCAGTGATTGAAACAGCTCTATATAGTAGCTTTCTTGATTCAAAATTTTTGAAATTTCCACTGAACTTGCAGATTAATCATATCTGGTTCCCAAGACTAATTGAATGTTTCCTCCTTCCTCCCACCCTTTAAAATTAAGACATCCACATTAAACCAATATTGATGCTACTCTTAAAACTTTTCTGAGCAGCAAAATACAGCTAACTATAGACAGGGATGACCCTGAAGCAGAGGGTAATGGCCATGTGAAAACGGACCTTGCCAACCTGCTGACACCGGGTTTCATATCCCATTCTTTATTTGAAATATAATTACACCCGAGTTATTAATTTTATCTCGTACTATAGATACAGTTGACTCAGATGATAGGCATGAAAGTGAAAAATATGGTTAACTAACCTGTTTTGTTTACCTCTGTAGTGGCAAACAACTAATCTGACTAGTTGTTTCCCCCCAACCAAATTGGCTGTTATTTTTAATTGAATTGACTGGATGCTTTGTGTCATGTAGACATAGCCTCATTTTAATCTCACCAGGAAATTGGAACATGTGTCGAAGCCTCTGTTTTTGCCAAACAAAACTGGCCAGTTCTTAGATCGCCGCTGCTTAATAGCATCAGATGTTTAGCCTCCAGATATTCCTTTTCCCTGCCACGGTGCCCAAACCTCCTTTAGTATTTTAGCAAGTATATTGAGATAGGAACCTACTTTAAAAAAACATAATCCCTTTCAGTGAGAAAGCAAAGGATGTGTGTCAGTGACAAATGAATAGCACTGAGTATTTTGGAAGACTATGAAAGGATCCAGTCTAACTCTGATCTTCCGAATGTCAGGAGATATCCCAGACTATGTGAGACATCTGTGGCATCAGAATCTGCAAATAATCTAACAGCTCCATAAACAGAACTCTTGGAGGAAATAACTGCCCTTCCTCTTAGTCATTCTAGTGTGTGTGATGTGAGGGAAAGAGCTTTGGGCTTGGAGCTAGAACTGGATTTCCTAAGTCTTATGAGCAGTTGTTAGATGCTGGCTAAAAATAAGTAAGATGTCTCCCTGCTGTTAAGAAATTCAGTCTCTTTTGGAGTTGGATAATTCTGCTAGGGTGATGGGGCTTCCCAGATGGTGCTAGTGGGTGAAGAATCCACCTAATAATGCAGGAGACACAGGAGACGCGGGTTTGATCCCTGGGTCGGGAAGATCCCCTGGAGAAGGAAATGGCAACCCACTCCAGTATTCTTGCCTGGAGAATCCCATGGACAGAGGAGCTTAGCAAAATACAGTGCAGAGGCTGCAGAGAGTCGGACACAACTCAGCACGCATGTGTGCGCATGTGCACCTGCCCGCGCACGCGCGCGCGCACACACACACACACACACACACACACACACACACACCCCAGGATGATACAATGTCATCAATGCTTTGTTAATACTATGGGAAGTGGTGTATTTAATCCTGGCTCTACCCCTAGCTGACTGTGGTCTTACCCAGCCGCTTAACCTGTCTGTGCCAGGTTTTCCTCACCTGAAAAGTGAGAGTTTAGACTACAAGGGGTCATCTCTGTGCCATTAATCCTTTCCTCTGCTCTCATTCTTTTGATTGTCACTGGTTCCCAGAGAAGGTATCTTCTGTCTCTCTGTGTGTCCCACTGATGTGACAGGGGCATTTTAGGGTTTGAGAAAATGGCTTACACAACTCCCTGTGACTATATTCTAGACCACGGCTCTTAGGTTGAATAGAAAAAACCTAATTTGGCCCTTCTCTCCCTGGAGAAGGTCAAAAGAGGCAGTCCTAATCCTCATGAATCATCCTTAGGAGACACCTGGCTTGAGGTGAAGATGTTGAGATGCTCCCCAAACTTCCACAAAGGAAACATCCATTTTTGCACTTTTGGTTCAAAGTAAGCTTCCGCTGTATCATACTGGAAGCTTGAAAGTTTGGTTCTCACGAGGCTCGAGAAGGCTTGAAAGTTTTGTCAAAGATCAGGAGTCCAGTTCTCTTAGACGTTGTTTTGTTTTCTGTCCCCTAGATGCTTCCAGGGAGATATTACAGAGCAAAGGTGACCTCTTGGGGAAGTGACTTATGAATTATTTTTGTCATTCCACTCCCCATTCATCTCCTCTAAATGGTAGAATTCTGTGATTGGAACAAATCATTCAAGAACAAGGAATGATTTTAAGAAGTTATAGGCTGCCTCAATACAAATATGTTAATTTCAGAAATGCTGTCCCATTTATCTTTTCATTAATGTCCTTGTATCAAGTAGAAAATCTGTATTTTTAGTGGAAGTCAAGGCAGTGTGATTGAATCTGACAATCTGAGTTTGAATCCTAACTTCATCATTTACTAAGGTCAGGCGTGTTGGCTAACTTCACTAAGCCTCAATTTCCTTGTATGTAAAATGTGGATAATAACATAATTACTTCAAATGCTACTTGTAAAAATTAAAAGAGACAATGCCACCTACTTAGTATATAATAAATGTGAGCTATTATTATTGTACTATCTTGACCAGAATCTTGTCTGTTATGTAATTTGCTTTTATGTGGTGCAGTACAATGTGACTTTTGAATCGAATTTTTGGATTCTTTTTAGAACCCACTTGTTTTCACTCAATTGTTTTCAGAGGAGGAGGTTGGGTACTTCTCATAGTTTCTGATCAGTGGGGCTGTGAAAAGGAATCAGGAAGCATGGAATCAAATTTCATATACACACACATATTCCCATAATGATACATACACATATTTATATACATATATTCAATATATACATATAAAATTCCAAAAAAGTTCAGTATTTTAAGAGACTGAAATTATCACTGAGATTTAAGGCCGTGTATTTTTCTACCTGAATTTTACATGCTTCTTCCACCTTTCTGTATTTAAAAATTATGTCATTAGCTTAATGTTGCCACATACCTTGTTCCCAATGAGGATTCCCTGTATTTCCAAACTCACAGCCTTTGTAAATATCACTAATCTTTAAAACTTCTTTTCCTAGGCAAGCAGTACTTGTGCAACCCACTTGATTAAAAATAAATAAAACAAAACACAAGATGTGAGGATGATGGAACATATAAAATGCACTTGGATTGCAAGAATTTGAAACAAATTTATTCTCAATTTGAGTGATATCTTTCAGTTGGGAGTCCATGATGATTTACACCATTCATCAAACTGAAAATGCAGCCCTCTATTTGAAAAGTAGGCTAACATTTCAGGAGCTGCATATAATATGCAGTATTCTTCTTTTCTCCCCCTTTTCTTCTTTTCTTTCCATTTCAGGAGTTGTAATAGAAACTAGATCTATCACAGTAAAGCTTTAATATAGAGTTTTGCAAAAGAAGGATTACAATTTATGAAGCTTCAGCCTGTAAACATTTATTCATAATATATTGACTTTTCCTATTTGTTCTAATACAATAGGCACTGGGATTGAGGAGAGAATAATCCTTTATTAATTAGCAAATTATTGACGTCCATAGGAGCATAAGTGGCGATTTTACTTGTTTTTTATACAAGAACTCTTTCTTTCTCTTGTTCCATTACAGCTTTCATTCCTGTTCAGGTATTTCCTAACCGTGCTGATTTAATCTCAGTAACTACTGAATCCAAAAACATAAAGGCAACATCTCAGAAAGTCAACATGGCCTGATTTTATACATATATGCAGTGCATCTTGATTAAATGACAGAGACATAAGGAATTGCCTGAAATAGGGGAAAGCTAGCTTGTGGTCTTAATTCAGACCTTTTATTTGTTCATGTATAATGCGGTAGTTAAAGATCTTAGACTTCTGTTAAACATGAAGGAAAAGTGATCTTAAATTTGGTTATATGTTGCTTTATATTAGATGCCTTATTAACGAAATCTCCATCACATATACTTACTAACCTTTCTTTTTTTTTTTTTCCTGCAGTCCCTGGATGGCTTTGTATTTGCACTAAATCAAGAAGGAAAATTTTTGTACATTTCTGAAACAGTCTCCATCTACCTAGGCCTCTCACAAGTAAGTAAAACCGTTTTAGATTCTTGACCGCAATTGTGAAGGCTCCTTCAGCCTCATGCCTGTCCTTCTTCTTCAACAGATATTCTGTTTGGAGTGAATTATCCAGTTTTTTTTTTTTTTAATGGCTCTCCCTGACTCTGCTCACAAAGTCATTGAGAAAGCTGTATGTCAGTCCAGAACGTTTGGCATCAACTTGTGCTCAAACTTGAGTCCCCTGTCCCTACCCCCTAAGGATCATTATTAATTTATTGAGAACAAATGAAGTTTCTTCCCTTGGTTGTTTTGAACTTTGAAACCTCTGTGCTCGGTAGGAGAGGGACACACTAATGGTGCTTCCCTTGTGTCCTATTACTGGATGTTTATGGAGGACCCTGCACTGTCCTGGGAGCTGACACAGTGACAGGGAGTCATCTGGAGTCAAGAAATGCTGAAAGAGACCATTAAAATGTGTTATGGGGAGGAACGGTTCCTGCAAGTAGGCATTTTGCTGCCTTTGCAAATGCTTCCTTATGCAGAAAGACGATTTCATAAAATAAGATAATCTTTGGTTATTTGCCATTTAATTACCCACACGTGTCTGTCAGAGGTGAAAAGCAGGGCGGGGAGAGGGGGGGAAACGGAGGCACATGGGGGCAGGGGATGAAAGCCCTAGATATGCGTTCTTGATAGTCCCCCTGGAACACAAAAATTTGACTTTTGTTCAGTTCCCAGACACAGGCTGCCACTACAGAATGCCAAAATACCCTGAAGAAAAGTTTGCAGTTCCACTAATTATCCAGATGTTTTCTCCATTCAAATGCTGAACATCTGGGTATCCATGCCCATACAGGTGATTGGCTGAGGCTGACCCTTTTCATCTGGTGGTTTGGCACGAGAAAAACGCAGTTCCATGGGAGGGATTTTGTATGTATGTGATGATCTGCCAAGTTGGATAATCTACTTCTCATTCAGTTGCTCCTTTGAGCTAAAGATGGAGATGAGATCTGCCTCTCTCCTCTTAGGCAAGACTCACCCCAGACCTATTGCTTCTGAAAGTTGGCACTGCTATAAGGAGGCAGCATGGCTGGAACATTTTGGCTGTTAGTGAGTTTGCTGGGTAATAGCTAAATCAAGAAAGACATTGGGAGATAATAAAGAGAGATCGTTGGCATTTGAGGAGGGTTGGGGAGGAGGAGAAACCCTGCCAAATTTAATTATTTACTTTTGAGACTCCAAGCCCGGGGTGGGGCGGCGGGCATTAACTCTTGCTTGAAGGATGTGCAAGCTATTGGCTGTAGTGTATCTAGCAATTCTGTTTTATGTGGACTTGAGCAAACCAAATGATAGAAACTGGGCTATTGTCAACTCAATATTAGTATTCTTGTGTCTCATGGAAATCTCTGGTTTTCTAATGGCTTTTAATAGACTTGAAGCCTTGTCTTAATCTGTTTGAGACCTAGTATTGGGAATCACCAATGTTGAAATTGGTGTGCCACCATATTAACACTGTATAGACCTGGGAAAGCCACTGTTGGTTCTGCAGTGCCCGTATTCATATATTTTGTGCAGGCTATCCAACAAAGTTTAATAAGCCAGTGAAGAGGAAGGATGAATAATTAGTTTAAGCAGGTAAATGCTAATTAGGGAACTCCTGAAAAGCATCCATTATATACTAGCTCAAAACACATTTTACAGCCCTGGTTAGTGGTGTAATCCAAATTCTGTCAAGGCAACTGCATTTTCTGTAATTGAGATGTGTATGTTTGCTTTGCATAACAGATGGCTCTGTATGCTTAGACTGATAGCTAGGAAAATAATAATTGCATTATTCTGGCCAAAAGAATATTAGCTCTTGGGTTTTGGCCATTTCAGTCAGTCCTCCTGCCAGCACAGCATATGCACATATATGGATTGGATTTTCAAGGAAATTGATGCATCTGGAATAGTGTGGCCATCTGAAATATCATCTGTTCAAGAAAAATTTGGCTTTAACCCTGTGCTGGTTTCTCCTTAAAAACAAGAGATTCCACTGCTTCTCTACTATCACATTAAGTCAATCTTTTCCTATAATCTGAGGCAAATCATTGAGGCTTCCATAGGAATAAAATAGCTACGCAGGCATGGTATGGTAGCTGGCAACTTCTGTACAGTTTTCGCCCGCCTCTGCGTGGGATGGGTTATAAAGTAAGTGTGCATCAATAGTCAGTGTCTCGGCTCACCCGAGGGCAGATGCTGGCCACCGTGGGCTGTGGCCCTGTGTGGAAGTTGTGTTTTGTGTCACCCCAAAGAGTCCAATGTGCAGCTAGACAAACGTGGTGTGGACAGAAGTCTTCATTTGAGGGCATTATGCAACTGAAATGATGAAGGGTAGATCACTCCTAAGTGATTTTTGCGTATACCAATGCGCATATTTGGAGTTCAAAACAAATTTAGAATTCCAGAAGTTAGTTCTGGGTTAACATGGAAATAATCTGGTAAGAGCATAGTGTGTGTTTAAATGCCCAAAGAATAAGGGGGACACTCTGTGCTAAAACTTTGGGAAAGATTTTCCAATCCAATTAATGTTCTCAGTCCTAAAAGAGTAATTGGGTTTCCTGAGACATAACCCTTCCCAAGTTTCTTCCATGCCCTCTTTCAGTTGCGGAGTATGGAGTGCTCACGGGCGACATCCAATGTAAAGTGTATTAAAAGTTATTCAATTAAGTACATCCTTAATCTTTTAAACACACACACACACACCCTTAATTAAATGCAAACCACTCTGTTCATATCCTACAACTTTGACTCAGTGATTTTTCCATCAAATTCTTGACAGTGATAAGGAATCTATATAGTTATGTTCCCTCCTTTCTTTTTTAAGCAGTATTATTAAATCAAGACAGTGTGTATCATCAGGTCTGTACCCAGTGAACCTGCTGAGGAATATTGTGAACATGTCAGTTTGTTAGTGCATAGCTGTGTCTGCATTTATAACTCTCAAGACGTATCTTCCTCGGTTTTATTTTCTTTGAACATGTAAATAAATATGGTGGCTTTAAAATGGCTTATGTTCTCAAGAAAGAATTAGGATTCTTTTTTGGCTCATGAGAGAACTAAGCAGAGAAACTTCTAGCAAGCTCAGTTGTGTAGCATGAATATAGATACAGCCAGAGCAGGTTTTTCTCCCCCACTCCATTGAGGGTAACTCCAGGTGTCCAGGATGTGTGTTTGCCACTTACTGCCTTTAGGGTGTTTTCATATCGTCTTGATGATGGGAATGAAGTGATCTATGCTACGATGATGTCCAAACATCTTCAGCAGACCTTTGACTTTGCCAGAGATAATCATTTAATTTAACCAAGATATGGTTTCAGGTTGTAGAAAATGCATTGTTGACTTGCATCCCTAGGTGTAAAGATTCCCAGGTACTCACTACTCAGCATTACCTTAAAGGAAGATCCCCAGATATCGTTGCTGAATTTGGCTTGCATGGAGATTAAATGACTTCTTATGCCTGCTGATGGTGTCTGGAGCTGCTAAAGACAATTCTGCTCCTTACGTAAAATGGAATAGGCAAAAGTAAAAGCAAAGAAAGAAAACAGAGTCATTTCCCTAATACTGAAAATGCAGCAGTGATGGGTAGCCCACTTTTATGGAACCTCTTCCAACATGTAAGGGGCTTAATCACCAAAGAATCCAAAAGACTTTATATGATAAATAAAAAGCATTTCTACTTCAATATAGGAGTGGAAATTAAAGTTTACAGAAATATTTATTTGTTGATTTAAACCCTCCTCTTCTAAAAAAGAAATAGCTTACATAAACATATACAATAAAAAGTAGTGGCAAAATAGAACTAGGGTCTAGGGAAAAGAAAGATAAACATAAGTAATCTGTTACTGCATAGTAAGAGAACAGAATAAAAGTTTATTAGAAGGGATATAAATGATCTGATAAAGTATCAAATTTACCTATGAGCTTCCTGGCAACCAAAGCAAGAAGGGAAATATAGCCAATTATAGCCAACAATCAAAAATAAGGAAGTATTACATCTTAAGGAGAAGAAAGTTTTTTGGTAACTGAAATATTAAAATAAACCTCAAATACAATTTCTGTGGGAGCTAATATGTGGATTATGACATATCAGTTTGCTTCCACTGGAATCCACATTCAGAACAAGGCTATAATGACCCATGAAACTAAGGGGAGCACACCTATTACAAATCACAGAAGGAAGCAGAAGATACTGCTCCCCTCAGATGATTCTGAGAATGATGTTCTGACATCCAGTACTTACAATGGCATTGACTAGCTTGATGTTTTATGTGCTTTTAAATCAGCTTTTCTTAATCCATATTCAAATACTGCATTTTCTTTTAAATGTTGATGAGAAAGTCAAAAATTTATTTGCCAGAGGCAGAGGACTTGGGTCTCAGTTAACCAAAGGATAAAAGTGGACCCTTCTGAAAACATTTTATCTTGAAAATGGGTTAAAAGATGATGATT